>NW_026057576.1:25705057-25864942 GCF_023721935.1 Panthera uncia | reverse complement strand
GTATCTTTAGCTCCAAAATGATGAAATTGAAGCCTAAAAGACTTGTGTGACCACTACAAGGATACACAATGACTCGTTACAAAGCCAGGAACCAAACCTGATCTTCTGACTCACAGCCCAGTACACTTTATATGCCAGCAACTTTTTTCTTATTTTCAAAACGGGGCTAACTATACCTTGGACAATAATTAAGACAGATTCTAAGATATTTTGAAAATACAATGTAGCTTTATGTATAAGAAAATGATATTTGCATTTAAAATTTTTTTAATGTTTATTGATTTTTGAGAGAGAGACAGGGCATGAGTTGGGGAGGGGCAGAGTGAGAGAGAGACCCAGAATCCGAAGCAGGCTCCAGGCTCTGAGCTGTCAGCCCAAAGGATGACGCAGGGCTCAAACTCACAAACTGTGAGATCATGACCTGAGCCGAAATCAAGAGTGGGATGCTTAACCGACTGAACCACCCAGGAGCCCCATATTTACCTTTTAATGGTATCTTTCTCCCCAAGAGCTCAAGTGTTAAATGATAGTGAACTTGAGATACGGAACTCTAAAAAGATGAATCTAAGGGGTGCCTGGGTGGCTCAGTGGGTTGAGCATCTGACTCTTGATTTTGGCTCAGGTCATGATCCCAGGGTGGTGGGATCCAGCCCCGTGTTGGCTCTGTGCTGAGTGTGGCGCCTGATTAAGAGTCCCTCTCTCCTCTCTCTCTTCCTCTCTTCCTCTCTCTCCAACCCCCTGCCTCTCTCCCCTGCTCATGCACTGTCTCTCTCTCTTTAAAATAATAATAATAAAAAAAAAGAACCTAAAATGAACTTGAAACCCACTAATATCCCAAAGCTTTCATAAGTAAAAAGAAGTTAGGATCAAGGAGAGAAGCTACGGAGGAAAAGTTCTATTGTCACAACGTCACCTTAGCTAGGTCCCAATAATCACATAAAAGACAACTGCCACTCATAGTACATGTGTCCTCAACCATTGGTGTTCTCAACACTTACCTCTTTGCATTGCACCTACCTTTGCTAATTTCCCAGTACTATACAATACTTCTTTGTATTATATATCGTACTCTATTTGGACATGTTGACTTCACTAATTAGTCTATAAATACTTGACTTCTACCCACTGCTTTGGTAAGTGAGATAATTGCAGAGGAAAGGCCAAAGCATTTATGGTCAATCAGATGACGAGAGAAGGAATATGGTCTTTCAGCTGAGTTAAGTGTAAAACATTATGTGGCAAGGCAGAAGCTATTAGCAGGATCAATATTTCTCCTAGTACCTTAATAAATCATTATATCAAAGCCCCGACACGGGATGGAGAAAATCTCAGCCTACCTACACGGAAGCTTCCAAAATGGAAAATAAAATTCCATTTCCATTACAAAGACTTAATTGGAACACAAAGGAAATGACAAGTTACAAAACCAGTCTCCAAACTCTGGATGTGTGAAGACTTTTTGAATCATTAGTGCAGGAAGAAAAGAAGAAAGACACAGAACATTGCTACTCTCTGGGCTGCACATTTATAATTTGCAACTGGTAAATATGTATGAATCTGTTCCACTGCAGCTAGGGATGACATACAGAGCAGAGAAATCAAAGCAGAGGAAGGTTCAGCAGTTATAACCCACCTCCTCCCACACTTAACAGTTTTCAATCTTCCCAAATCTCTTCCTTATTTAAGATACTCTCTGTTGGGGATGGTTTCCTAAAATTAAAAGTACTTTGATGCCAATGGACGTTCAAAGCATAGCAAAAAGCATCCCGTGGTGAGCTCGAACTGTATCACGAGGCGTAAATAATAGTATTTTTTTTTTTTTTTTGGCCAAACTCTTAACCTCTCCCATATTCTTTGATGGTCCTTCAAGGAAAACAAGCAAGCAATTAAAAAAAGTTACTAGGCTTAGTTGCCTGATTGTTTCAGCTCTAGAACTCATTATTTTTCTTTTCTACTATGTTGCAAAAGACAAAAGAAACATTTTTGCGGCGTTCAATACAGAGAATATGATGCTTTCCCTTAAGGACACTATATTGTCTATTTATAGAGATGATAGTCCATATAGACACTCTTTTGATTCTGCTACACCTTCTACTTTGTAAATATTTAATTTAAAATATTTTTTTCTTATAAGCTCATCTTACTTTACTGTACCTCTGTCTACCCTCACAGCAAGTTAAAGCTGAGAACTTAGAGGTCACATCAGGAAATTTGTTTATGAAGGTCACGGCTGGCAAACCAGCAACAAAAGGAGGCAAGTCTCCCTACATCATTCACTATAGGTCTTGCTTTCTGTGGAACACAGGTTTCAGAAGACCTAGGAGCAAGCCACGATTTCAGGGGAAGGGCACTGGAAGACGGTCCTGGTGGAAGAAACTTCCTGACAGAAAGAGAAATGAGTGTAGGAGAGAGGACCTTCCATCTGCAAGGGTTTCTATGTTCCGAGGGGGCAAAGATGGCTGAGGCGAAGAGCCCATGGCTTTGACTGATCTTCTGATTCTGAGTGGAGTCTGGTGCCCTGTAGGTCCAGGGGCTTCACGCGGGGCTAGAAACAGCACCCTCCTCGACCTCACCGGTCCCTGGCAAGTGTAACATCCTAAGATGCCTTTCAGTTAAACCTGCTAGGTTCTCGCGGCTCAAGGAGTTGGGCTCAAAGTGGAAGATGCATTTTGTGGCTCAAAGCAGAAAACCAAACTAAACCAAGCCCAGGAATGGTGAGAAACAAAATACAGGGAGATCTGCTGGTCAGAAGGTCACAGCTGATGGGGCCTATGCACCCAGCTAGAGCTACACGTCTTCCACACGCACATTGTCTCCCGCCTTATGAAGTGTGAGCAAGTCTAGGCCTAGCATCCCAGGGTGGTAAACCACAACAAAGAGGAATCGGGGCGGGTCCCGTCCATGAGAGCTGCACCACGAGCCCAGGCTACCTGGAAGGCCGCCTCGGTAGCACAGTGTGAGAGCCAGGGAACCAACATGGTGCTGAGTTGTCAAGAAGAAGGTAGCATCTGCCGACTTGGGCACCTCTGGGCAGAACAAGAGACATCTTTGCTCGGCCTCTAGCTGGTGGCTGTCCTTCCCCTTCTCCATAAGCACTTCTCTGACCACTGTCAGTTTTTCAGCAGAAAGGCCGTCAGCTGTGGTGTTGATGACAGGGCTGGAGTGGTTGCAAGAACTCTGCAGCCTCCAGTGTGAACTGTTCCTCTAGGGGTGTCCTTGTTCAAGTGGTAGTTCGTTTGAAGACAATTAGCCGGCTGCCCACTCCCTTTGAGGCACACCAGGGCAGGGTGGGCTGCCGGGCTGGACTAAGATTCCAGCACAACGTTGAAGTAGCCAGGATGTTTCCAGGTTGGGTCCGGGTTCGGGATGGCACCGAGGGAAGTCTGGCATTTCTATGACGGATCACAACAAATTCGTCACTGATCTGCCTTAGTCGCTCTGCCAGGTTTTCATTTATTTATTTTCGCCTCTGTAATACCTTATCATAGACACTTCCACCTTTCAACACTAAATAGATCAGACAGTTCATTCTTTTTCATTCTTTTTCTTCTTTCCCCACTCTTCCAGGTAAGGGGCACAATGGATCATTATGGCAAAATTATAGATGGGAAATCCACAAAAGATACAAAGATGAAAGAGAAGTGGAGTTTGTTTGTCTTCATGTAAGAAAGCTATCGAATTTGCTTTCTAAAATATTTTCATGTAGCCGACTTCCTTTGACCAGTTGGCCGATATGGTCTTTGGGAGCGAGCTATCTGTCTGATCAGAGTATTTCTTTTCTGCCACGTGATTGTCTGCTTCTAGCCTCTGAACACACTCACTTTGTCCCCTTAAAGAGGAGAAAACGCATCTCCTTTTCCAGCCTCCCTCTCCCTTGACCCTCTTCTCTCTGCAAACCATTTGGCTTCCACAACAAAAAAGGTGCCACAAGCACAAGCAGGGGAAAATATGTTACCAGGGACATTCTAGGTTCATTGCACCACTCAGCTCATCTGGGAAACTCACACACATCTGGCCAATTGGCACGTCTCAACAGAATCCAGCTGTGCCCGTGCAAGCGTGCTGGGGAATAACATTTAGAATGAGACACACCCTCTGGCTTGCTAATCCCTCAAATGTGCAAGGGTCACAGGCCACGAAACCCCTTCCAAACACATTTTTGTACGTTTTTTTTTTTTTCTTCATTTGCAGTGTCTCTTCTTCAAAACCATTTTTATCATTTGGCTCTTTATAAAAAGCACTGGAATCTGGTATTCTGTGCACAACCTTACTTTCTCCACAACATGGAAGAGAGCGCAGGATTTAAGGGGACTTTAAATCTAGGGACCCCAAACTCACCGCAGATTCTGCAGACTTAGACCTCGCTGTCTCTCAGGCAACTGAGACAACTTCTGAAAAGGAGCACTTATTTAAATATGCTTCCTTTAATGCTCTCGGGTTATATATAAATTGCCTCAAATCATACGTATCCAAAGCTATGAGAAGAAGCTCAAGGATCATACCTGCAGAGACTATGTGGGACTTCCCCCTTCACGTCAGTTGTCAAAGGTAATGTAATAGAAAAGGAACCACCCAGAACAGTGGTGGAAAAGTCATGGAGGAAGCCAGCAAAAGGTATGGTGTTTATAACGTATAACAAAGGAAACTTTAATTTCTAATAGGAATTACAACATTCCAGGAGCAGGGACCATAAGGAAAATGGTCTAATTTTTCAGGTGAACTAACTTTTTAGAAATGCTGAAACATATTCCCCCTTGGTAAAGGGCTTTAGATATACTCTAACAAGGGTGTTTCTATAAAAGTAATACAAGAGAAAGTAAAAAGCTTCCATGAGGTCAAAAGACTAAGCAAGAAACGTAGGTATGCCTCCCACCACAGTCCCACCTTCTAGAGCTAAGAACCACGAACGGCTTAATGGACCGTCGTGCACATAAAACCACGTGCATTTTTGCTGGCATGCGCTTAAACTGTATGAAAACATGCTATCTTATTCAAACGTGCTCAGCTCGTTACAAAACCCCGGCAGCATTGTCCCACATCATTGGCACAGATTGACTTGCTTTTTTAAATGGCTATGTTGCATCCTATGAACAGGTCACTGTAAAACCTAGATCTCTATCGGCGTAGTTTTAGGCCACTGCCAAGTTGTCATGTGACAAAAGAAGCAACACGCATTCCTACAGTGACAGCTACACATCATGTACAGACACAACGGAAACTCCTCCGAAATACATTTTGCCAATCTACGCTCCTTCCAGCAGGGTGGAAACTTCTTGCCCTCTCTCGATAGCGCCAGCTGCTTAAATTGTTTTCAACTGACAAGTGAAAAATACTATCTTATTTTTTTCATCATTAATGAGGCCATATTTCTGAGAAGCAGGCTATTCTCTGAGCTGACCATTAATATTCTTTCCTTATTTTCTTCCACTGGGCTTTTCCTATTTACTGATGGATACGAATGAGGCCCTTGTTTATCAGGGGAATCAGTCCATCATCTACCGTGTGTATTGCAAACACTTTTGCTAATTTTTCTGTTCTCTGTTGACTTTGCTTTTGCATCGGGATGGGGGACAGTCTTCCAGAAAAGACATTTTCAACAATAACATCAGTAACTCTAAAATACGGACTGTATGATGCCAACCGTGACCTGCTCTTCGGGTATCTCGCTTATCTCAGGCACAAGGTCACCAGGACCAATTGGTGGAGACCCTCCTCAAGTTTCACACGCTCACAGGGCCATTTATAAAGTGCTCACTCTCACCTGGCAGCCTCCTGCCTTAGTCTCAATTGGGATCTTGACCCCAAAGTACCTGCTCCTTTCACAGAAGTCACTCAGAAGTCAGTACACAAAATTTCTTTACTCTTTTATTTGTTTCCCCTTTTCCCCTACCAGCAATTCTGGGAGGAGTGGAGGAGAACGCAGAGTGTGCAACCAGATCTAGAAAATTACTACTTCATCTATGAAAGAATTCAGCTAATTCCTAGGATTCCTTTTTCATGTTCACAGCGATTACGCCAGATCTTATATTTGGGGAGGGGGGGGGTTCATCCCATCCCTTATCAGGATCACTAACATACATTTGTTGAGGATATACTGTGTGTCGGGCATTGACCAGACTCACCCCTAGCACACAAAGAACATCAGGGCACGAGCCCAGCCGACAATGAGCTCGTCTGTACACATACTGATGGGGAGCTAACTGCAAGGTGCAAATCCTGACACTCCCTCCTCCCACCCCCGATGTGGTCATTGTATTACCCAGAGCCATTTAACCTCTCAGGGCTCAGTCTCCATATCCTTATCAGACAGGTACATTATAGGATTGCTGTAGAGTAAAAGGAGTTACTTGACAGAGCAGTGCCTGGCATATGGCCAGTCTTAAATAAACATGGCCCGATAATAGTAATTAATGCAGAAAGCAGTATCAGTGAGAGTGTGAGAAAGTCCGATAAGCTTTACTTACATACTATGTGACCACAGAAATGGGAGCCCCAAAGCAGCATTCCTCCTTTGGGGTGTGAGTAGGACGTGAAGAGGATAGGAAGGATGGGCAAAGACAAACGTGTGCTCCACAGGGGGTGAAGGGCCCTAGGAGCCCATACATTCCCGCAGGGACCATGAGCACAGTCGTGTGAGTACAACAAAAGGCTGCATCCAGACAGAAGGAGGAAATAACTTTAAAAAGGTAGATTGCCAAGGAGTTAACAAACATCTCTCAAACATCTCAAGTCTATTTATTTAAATAAGAAAATGTTTACTTATTCTTGCTCTCAATTAATAAACTGAACCAGCTGCTATCATAGAAGTAAAGCTAATCCCTCACTTAGGAAAGTTGTTTCTTTTTTTTTTTTTTTTAATTTTTTTTAACATTTATTTATTTTTGAGACAGAGACAGAGCATGAACAGGGGAGGGTCAGAGAAAGAGGGAGACACAGAATCTGAAACAGGCTCCAGGCTCCGAGCTGTCAGCACAGAGCCCGACGCAGGGCTCGAACCCACAGACCGCGGGATCATGACCTGAGCCGAAGTCGGACGCTTAACCGACTGAGCCACCCAGGTGCCCCAGGAAAGTTGTGTTTTGAAAGTTTATCTCTAAGGCAAGCATTGGAAAAGAGAACACCTGTCTCACAGAAACCTTGTTATACAGGGTGGAGAACTTCGCAGCCTGGTCCTGCAGCCCCAGACTATGAACTGCTCAGGCAGAGTCAAAACACAACCATCCATCTCACACAATGAGAGATGGTTTGCTTCCTTTGCTCATTCCCCATGAGCTCATTCCCCATGACCTTCCTTTGCTCATTCCCCATCTGACGAACACCCACCGCCAGTGCCCAGCCTGCCCTAAGGGAGCACAACAGTCCTGAGCAAAGCGAAGCAACGTGTCTACTCTCATGAGGCTGAACTTTCAGTGTGGGGAAGGGGGCAGCAAGGGACACAGCACAGACATGAACAAATGGATGAATGCCATTACTTTGGACCATGAAAAGTGCTAGGAAGAAAGTAAAAGTGAGTATTGTCATGGGGTGCAAGGCCACTCAATGTGGACGAAAGTGACATCTATAGGAGATCCGAATGGTGAGATGGAAGAGAAGTGGCAGGGAGTTTCTGGCAGAGAGAACAGTGGGAACAAAGATGTGAAGGCTGGAAAAAGTTTCGTGTGTTCACAGAACAAAAAGGCAGCCAGCGAGGCTGGAGCGGAGGGGAGGGGGGAAGTGCCGGGGGCAATGCTTCTTAAACAAAAAGTAATTCTGAATTCCAGCTTTGCACATCAAACACACACCTCCCCCTTCCTTCTGCAGGCTGCAGCTTTTGTTGGCGGAGCTTGCCAGAGGTTCAGCAACTCCTCAGCTGTTGACAGAAAATGCATGAGGTTGGGGACCTCAGAAGCTCAGAGGCCTTGGGGTCCCAAGAGCACGGTGGGAGGAGAGTGAGAGGCTTGGGCAAGCAAAAGGTAACAAGGGGACAGTGCCCCCCCTCCCCCCCATACCTACAAAGACACACTCCAGGGAGGAAGGGTGTGGGATGTGGGACTTCAATCCACCTTCAGCAGAATTCCAGTGTAACTGGTTTAATCAAGGGAAAGACGTCTGCCCTTTACTCACCTGTTTTGTCTGGGAGCTTCCAAAGGAGCACTTTGGACAAAATCATTCGGGAATCGCAGAAGTTCCAAGGCTGAGCTATGTGCCAACGGAGACCAAGGGAACTAAAATAATTGCAGCTTATCACTAGCCTTTTAAGATACGTCTAAAAACAAAACAAAACCAAAACCAAAACACAACCATGCCATCCGAGTAAATGTCCCTTAGGATCACTCCGAAAAGCAAAACCCAGCCACTGATGGGTGGAAAATGGATCTCACCTATTATGACAGCTGTTCCAGAGGTTTCTCTATTTTATTTGTCGGCCTCGTTTTTAAATGCTTAATCTTTATGATCACCTTGCATGTTACAGTATGAAAGTAACTTGTGATTGGTGACAATTAAGAATAGGAAATTTAAGAAATGCCTGTTTTCCTAAGCCAACTTTCAACTAAACGATGTTGCTACTAAAATTATGCTCTCTTATACAAATGTTGAATATAACTAAGTTGCTCTGGAGACGTTATGGTTTACATTTTTCCCACTTGTTATTTATTAGACTAGATAAATATGCCAGTTTATAATTGACACTGAAATAATAATAAGGCCAAATTTCTCTATGAGGTCATACTGTTTTCTTGAAAAGGATTATTCTACAGTCATAAGGGGTAAAAAAAAAAAAATCAATGAACCTGGCCACAAATTTTAGGTATTTTGAACAATTCAGGTATAGTCATTTTAGAGCCAACCATCAGGGCACAGGTCAAAGAATTTTATACTTATTATATCACATGAATTTCTACTAGTATTCTACTAGTATTTCTAAGGAAGATGAACACCCAGGGTGAACAAATATATTTTATTTCTGGATTTGGAATATACAAATTGTTATTCTCACCGGCAACAGCATAGCTATCTTGTGTTAAAATTTGATCTTTTGGGGGCACCTGGGTGGCTCACTCCGTTAGACATCTGACTTTGGCTCAGGTCATGATCTCATAGTTCGTGAGTTCAAGCCCCACGTTGGACTCTGTGCTGACAGCTCAGAGCCTGGAGCCTGCTTCAGATTCTGTGTCTCCCTCTCTCCCTGCCCCTCCTCCATTCGCTCGCTTGCTCTCTCTCTCTCCCTCTCTCTCTCTCAAAAATAAATAAATGTTAAAAAATTTAAAAAAAGAATGTGATCTTTTGTTAAAATCTTTTTATCTGCAGCAAAACAGAAGGAATATTGGTTATTTGAGGAATGAAGTACTATTTCTGAGAAACAAAGAGCTAAGACTAGAAGCTAACAACTCTAAGAACTTGGTGTTATCTGGACTGGGATCATTTGATAGGAGAATAATTATAAGACATTGTGTCCACTCTCAGAAGAGAAGGTAGAGATCTTTGAAAGCTTAATAACTTACTGAATTGTACTTGTATTCTAAATGAGATGAATTTAAATGTCCGTATGTATGAAAATGATTGTCAAATCATAGAGTACTGTAAAAATGTAAGGCCGTGCCATTATTATTACTGGAGTTGTTTTATTACACCAATTATTATGTCTAAAGTCCTGTCTGTTATTTTTTTTTGTGTGTGTGGTGATTAGGCCCAGAGCATCTTAAATAAGAAGGCATGGAACAATCTATCCTCCTAAATGTAGACACAGCCAATGGAAAATGTTATTCCATCCAATAAATCAATTTGTTTATTCATGATCTGAACAAAGTACCTCATGTCAATTTCTGATTGTTCTCTCCAAGAACTTTTTAAAACTCACCAGAACAGATGGAAAGAAAAATACAACCAAAACCTGATAGCATAATTCGTGGTCTGAAAGCTCGGATTAAAAAAAAAAAAACACGTGACATCCAAATCCTTGACAGGAAAGTCAGTATCAGGGCATATTCCTTACACTTAACTCTCAAGAGTTATCAAAGTAACACATTAAAAAAAATTTATTTTAAAGTTTATTTATTTTGAGAAAGAGGGAGAGACAGAGGCATGAGCAGGGGAGGGGCAGAGAAAGAGGGAGACACAGAACCTGAAGCAGGCTCCAGGCTCCGAGCTGTCATCCCAGAGCCCGGTGCGGGGCTTAAACTCATGAACATTGAGATCACCATCTGGGCCACTTAACTGACTGAGCCACCCAGGCTCCCCAAAGTAACACATTTTAATACAACATCAGTATCTAGTGCTTTCCTCCACATCAATTTGTTTGCAAATTTCTATCTCCATTATTGTTTTAAAAATTACATCACCTTCAGCCAAGAGTTCTATTACTTTTATGTAACCTTTATATAACAGTTTTAAAAAATGTTTGTACGCTTCAAAATGGACACAATTATGTCCATTAAAAAAAGGTTAAAGTTACCTAAAATAATGAACATAATTCCTAGAGTTAATTTTACCCCTGTCTAGACATGGTCCAATGACTAATTTTTATATAGTTATGAAGAGTAGGAAAAGGAGAATCATAAATGTCTCTAGTTTGGAGGAGAGAAATTGAGGTATGGAGAGATAATAGCACCTTGCAGAGGAGGGATTAGCACTTAATCTGCATGTGTACTCTTCTCCCCCATAGTCAGAGCTGCAAGGAAGGGAAACAGAATTTATAAAGTAAGATTGGTAAATCATGATAACATGTATCAGGGTACAATTATGTAACTTTAAACATCTTTGAATTTAAGAAGATAGAAACCCAGAGCCTGATATTTATTGAATTACGTCCATGCCTTTTCCTGACTTCTTGTTTACAATAAATTTTATGGGAGGATATTTCGATTTGTGAATTCTTGCCAGTCTGTTCTCTAATGAGACTACAGCCTGTTTGGATTTTTAAGCTTTTTGACATTTAAAAGCGTTTACTTTGGGTCTCTAAAAACCACAGAAAAGGCTTTCCTACTATAAAAATGCTGACCCGTTGTACTTTCGGAACATAATATGAAAAACTCATAGGTGGTAGATCTTTCTTTGTGATCGGATAACACTTTTTTCAATTCTTTGACAATTGGTACTAGTATTTATACACTGCAGCTAAATCGGGTAGCATATGGGCTACAGCCACAATATTTTGACCAAAAGTGTCAGATAAATGCTTTTCCTCAAAAAGATAATCCCTGACACGCATGAAGCCTTCGGAAACAGCTGGTACGTAGCACGCTGTCCGTGGAGAACGACGCGCGTTAAGAACATGCGTTCATATAGGAAACAAAATTTCAGCGTTTTAGAACGAAGCGCCGTCCTCAGCCAATGTGTCGGGGTGCCTTTGGAAGAAAGTCAGAGACTCCTCTGGCCATTTCTGCCACTAAGAAAGAGAAAAATCATACTTCAACCAAACGAACCTTAACCTTTTCCGGGAAACATTTTGTGAGATCTGCCCATTCTACCTAAGCTCCTAAATAAGGCTCCAGTCAGATCGTAAGTTGAAAGGAGAGAGAGTGACATGAATAAGAAAGAACCAAACTCCTAAAATAACGCACCCAGACCGTTACCAGTCTCGCCTTGGCTGCTCTTTCACCCACAGCAAGTCCTAAAACTTGTGTTTTTCTGGGTCTGCCAAAATTCAAGTTCCTACATTAGTCTGTTGATTTCAGTCCATTAGTGTAATTATTATTTTCATCACTGCAATCATTAAGTTTTTAGACCTCATTGTATTGATGAGACTAGACAGAGAAAGGCAAACAGACTTCGTTGCGAAAGCCAATTTTGATCTATTAGCAGCGGCTGCTGAAGGGTCTGCTAAGAAGAATCCTGAGGCTGGTATGATGGGAAAGTGCAATCTAATGATTTCATGCTGTCCGTTTATGAATACAAGTCTGTCAGATCCCCAGGACTTACAGCACCTGTAGGTAATCGATAAATGTTTAGTGAAACAACGATTCTATGCACCGTGGCTGAGGTCTCTTTGTAAGAAAAGCTTTAAAAAAAAAAAAAAAACCCACAGGTAACAGGCAGTAAATAGCTGTGTGCCCTTAGATATAAATGTATTCCTTCATTTATTCATCTACTCACTTAACCTTTCACCAGGAATACTTCAGTAGTTCTTTAAGGATTCTTCTGGCCTACATTATCACCCCTTTCCAAGCCACAGTGCTAATAAAATGACCTTTTTCTATAATAGTATTAGATCATGTTTGCTCTTCTCATCCCTGGTTCTTCATTCTCATTGGGCTCTCTTACAAAATACACCACACAAGCATATAAAAACCAGTCATGGCAGACAGATAAATAAATTGGATGGATGGATGAACGGAGGGGAGGGAGGGATGGAGAGATAGAGAGACAGACCCCAGATATTCAACCAGGATCCCTTCATTAATCAATTTACCAATTATTCTCTGTTTTCTATTCTCCTGTTCCCCCTTTTTTGGCCCACAGATCTTAAAAGCTTTGATTTTGTTATAATCCATAGGCTTGGGTAGAAGACACTCCAGCAAAAAAAGAGTCCCCCGGCCTTTCGGCACGGAAGGGCATATGGAAACAACGCCTCTTCCTTTATGACAATCTTTTGCATGGGGTAGAAAGGGCAAGCTCCTCAGCGGTGAACAAACCATCTTTCTCCATCTGGCCTTCACTGCCCTGGAGGAGTTTCACCTGCTGCCAGTGCTCACTCCCTGAGAGTGTGCCCCTCGTAGCTCCCTGACCACATCGTGATGTTTCCAGTTCGAGGTTTTTTTGTGTTTGCTTTTTTTTATTATTATTATATGAAATTTATTGTCAAATTAGTTTCCATATTCTTAATCAGTTTCCACTGTTTTTGCTTTTTTGTTTTCTTTTAGCAGGGTGTTTTTGCCTTTTCATCTGCTTGACAAACTCCAGCTTGGTTCTACAAACCCAGTTCACCAATTACCCCACATCACACCCTGGGAAAAGCAAGTCATTCCCTTCTTTACCTTTCCCATAAACAGTTCATCATTGTACCAGTCTCGTGCTCTGTTAATGAGTTCGAATTAATATCTGAGAACTGGTTGAGAGCAGGGATTTTGTGTCAATTTGTCTCTGTTTTCTTAGCATCCAACACAGTTTAGGACACCCTGAATATAACCGAGAGTACCCTCAAGGTTTTCAGTTCAGGAGGCAAAGGGAATACTGATGACATTAGCCAAGAGATGGGATAGAGAATAGAAGCAGATTTTCTTATGAGATTTAATTTGTAAGTTGGAGATCTCCACATTTTAAAGCCATGATAAGATGGGTTCCAGCAGAAATAAGAAAGTCAGGAAATCTGGGCCTAGAGCTGGAGAAAGGGGTGGGAGCTGAAGGCAGTCGTCTGGGAGTCATCAGTATACGGGTAGTAGCAGCAGCCATGGATGGGTAAGGTAAAGAATACTGCAGAAAGGCTTCGGGGAAGAATAAGATATCGAAGAAACTAGAGCACTTACAAAGCCAAAGGCATTGAGAAATTAAAATAGGAAGGAGTATCAACCACGTTAGTGTCTCCTGATGATCGAGTGGAAGGGAAACCACAGAGATGATGGATCTTACAACTTGGAGGGACAAATACAGGGAAAAGTGAGACATCACCAAGAGCAATCTCAGTGGAGGGGAAGGACCAGGAAGAAACAGACTGCAGTGGGCTAGAGTGAATGAGTGTCTTTCATCCAGATTCATTACAGACAGTAGGAGTCTGGATGAAAGACAGCTTATGCATGATGCCAGCAGTGGCCGCCCAGGTGGGGAAGAAGAGAGGGATGGAGAGGCCTGGTGAGAAGGAATTAGCAAATGAGCAGAGCTGGAAGGATTTTAGTCTTCCCATGGCAACATTTTACATATTTTATATTTTGGGCAAGATGGCCTTAAGAAAATGGTTCCAAAATTCCTACTGGGGATGAATGCTTACCCTCTCCCCCCCATTCCTTACATTTCCATAGAACGGAGGGAACATCAATTTCACAAGAAGATACAATCTCAGCCTTCCCATTCACTTCTTTCTGGCAAGGAGTAATTTATCTGATTTTTGAGTTTGGGAAAAGGAATTGAGCTTGTCCAGCTTATCATCTTCTTCCCTTAAATTCATAGCAGATACAGGACCTCCTATGTCGTTATGCTTTCAGTTGCCTGCCATGGCACAGGGGGCTGAGGCTGTCTAGCTCTGCTTATACTTGAGAGGTCGGTTTATATCATTGGGGCTGTACTAAGAAGCCCATGTGGTCTTGGGCGTATGCCAAATTCTCCAGTTCATCCATACTGGTAATCAACCTATGGTGCGAGCTCCACTCATCTGACTCTGGCATTTGCTTCTCAACTAGATCTGAGCTCAAGCAGGAGAACCCACACCTTAAAGCTACCTTTCAAGGAGATTATTAAAGAAGTGATAAAGAAATGTGAGGCCTTGAATTCCTTGTCTGAGATCTGAAGTAGAAGTAGGGAATCTCTAAATACCTTTCGTCAACCTCTAAACATTTGCTTGTCCATATGTATATCGGACAAGTAGAAGGAATGATCTTTTACATGGTCAGAACCATCTCAAAAGCAAAAGGGAGTGTGTCAAACAGAGAGGGAGGTAAAGCATAAGAGATTCTTGAATGCGGAGAACAAACTGAGGGTTGACAGGGGCCTGGGGCGGGGGGGTGGGACAGGGAGCAGGGAAGTGGGTGATGGTCACTGAGGAGGGCACTTGTTGGGATGAGCACTGGGTGTTGTATGTAAGTGACGGATCATGGGAGTCTACCCCCAAAACCAAGAGCACACCGTATACACTGTGTTAGCTAACTTGGCAGTAAATTTAAAAAAAAAAAAAAAAAAAAAAAGGAGCGTTTCAAGTAGAAGCAGGTGGTCAACAGGGTAATACAGCAGAAAAGTCTCCTAGGATGAAGAGAAATTAAGAGATTATAGGGTACCTTATCAGGAGCCTTCTCTCAGAGAGGAAGAGATCAATACAATGAAGATGTCTATGTATAAATAAAAGAAATTGTATTTACATAAATAAAACATATATGCACCAAAAGACACACAGAAAAAGATGGAGACAAACAAGAAATAAAAAACAGAGAATCAAGCTGAAAAAAATTCCAATTCCACCAGCTGGAATGCTATGCGTATACAAGCTTTTTCCCCAACTAGATTACAAGACTTTGTACCTTTGCACATAAATTTTCCCAGAGAAAAAATAAGTAGTCCCAAAATGCTTAAAAGCAAATGCTAAAAATGGTTTGGCTCAAAGAACAGAATGGAGACTTTTAACCAAGCTGAAGACAGCAGAATATGATTTTGCTCTCTTGTCCCTCGGAAGCTCTGAGACCTCTCCAGTTGCAACATTCCATATACCAGGGGCTGAGGGGAGGAGGGTCTCAGCGCTGGGAGCTCAGTGAAAGACAATGATGATCCAGGGTGGGTCATCGCACTGGTGGCTTAAGGACTAATGGGTTTTATCTGATTCATCAGTGAGTGCCTTCAGGAACAGAGTAGAGAAAGCAATTTTTTTTTTTTTTCCCCTGCTGTTGCTGTAAACAGAAATCTCACTCAGCCTTGTCCTGAATTCTTGCACAGGAAATCTCTGCTCACCTGCCTTTTGAGACACAGGTCTCCAGCAGGCACTCTCCAGAGGCAGAGGTAAGATGTGTTCCATGCAGTGCAATCAGTTGCTATGTGTTCCATTGTGGCAACCAGGATTCACAAGGGCAAAGCTGATACACCACAGCTTTCAGCCATAATCCCCCTGGAATCTAGCCCTGCTGTTAGAGGGATAATTATCTGGTTATCCCTGAGGCCAGTTCTTGCAGTTTTCACATAAAAATCACCTCTTGCATAAGACATGAAATTTAAAATCATCCCTTCATAGATATCACTGAGTCACTCCATTACCTCTGGGACAGATATAAATGATGCATTCTTTGATTCTCTTTAAAATTTTAGAGGCACATGGGGACACAGAAGGACCTCATTGGTACTAAAAAATATAAGGCATTCCAGAAAGAAACAATAACTTGTGTGATATTAACTGCTACTAGCGTTCCAAAGGCTCTCTGCTTGGTCAAGGAAATCGCATAAAGCATGAAAAACCAACAGCAGGCTTGCATGCTAATGACTGCTGGTGACAAGGACTCATTGAATGTCACTGCTTCCTGTCCTCATGCTGCTCATTTTTCTTATCTCAGTGACTTCTCCTTTCACAAGACTGATGGACCCCTGTGAATTGGCGTCCTTCCGGGTGTCTGCAACTAAGAAGGCACTCAGGCATGTGTGTATTCGAACCCCATGCACTCTTACGCGTCCCCCTTCCCCCACCAGTTCCATTCTGTAATGTTGAGAGAATTATCTGTACCATGGAAATGGGGTTGTATGAGTCCTCTGCAGCCAGTTTGGTTTTTACCTCTGGAGGCTGCCAAGGCTTGCTATCATGCATGTATTCATATTGCAAAGAGGGCGTGACATTTCCATAGTTAGCACGAATGAAATGCAACGCCTGTCGCCGCAAGAATAAAGAAACGTGTGCGTTCTCATGCTCCACTGCTACGACGACCTATTTCTCACCAGCATCTGTTCAGTGCTGATCAACCATTCCAGATGCAAGCGAGCGCCACAGCCCTGCCAGTCTGTTACCCAGACAGGCCTGGCTACAGAGGTTCCATTCCACGGTCCACATTCAATATTAACCTATCTTCTCCCATCGTCACTCCAGGAGAGGAACATTCCTTAAAGATTCAAACCCGTAGCATGTTGTTTGCCTCAGATGCCCGGTAAGTTTAGGACAAACGAAAGCACAGCATCCAAAGACAAGCGGTCTTGCCACAGAAGTTGACTTCAATTGCTTGGGTCTCACAGCTGCTGCTGAGGCTTTGTGGAGGTCTCTGACTTCCGGGAGAGGTGAGACAACCTCCAAAATGCTTTAAAGGCTTTTCCGAGGCAAAATGTGCTGGGCAATATTCATTTTTTAAGCTAAAAATGAGAGGTATTTGAAAACGATTGTCCCCTCCCCCCCCAAAACAGGAAAGAAAGTCGCTGTCGAGATGCTAAAACGTTGTACCACTGTCACCAAAACATATGCCAATTCTACAGAAAATGCCTCTAAGCCCTTGACCTAATGAGGTTAGTGACAGGATATGGATGACCCTAACAGAAAGCGAAACTCAGAAGGAATTTTGTTCACAAACTGCCATACTTCTCCTGTCATTTAACCAATTTTTCCCCTCAAAATTAGAACATGGACCGCAAATCTTCAAAGCTAATGCTGCATATGACAGGCTAAGTGCTATTTAAAATGTAATATTATATGTGTCAATCTGGTAGGGAAAAACAAGAGCCCGTGCGAAGGACTTTTCAGATAGGTAGGGGTCTTAAAAGGTTATAAAGATGCTCATCAACACAGTGAACCACGAACCAGCTTTTCCCATCCAATTAGAAAAAGTGCAATATTGTCACCGAGTTCTGCAAATGCGAGGGTCCTTTCAGCCTGAGTGCTCACTGGCACGTACCCACTCTATTAACTTGACCTCCAATGGGCAATACATTCATTTCTGCTGAAATTAATGTTTTGGGTTAAAATCAGTGCTCAGAAGACATGAATGAAAATGATTTAACGTGTGCGTCCGGCATGCTATTTCCAAAGTGTTTCATCTTTGTAATTGACTATAAACCAAAATCATGAGAGGTGGGAGGACGCTCGAGTTGTAACACTTCCACAGCTGACTAACGCATACACTTACATTTTCAACTTTAATCCCAGGCAGGGCATCTGTGCTATTTAAACACCTGTTCTGCTTGAGTTCTCAGCAGAGAAACCGCTGGTTTCCTACAAACATACTTTATCATAGTAGGGGACTTTCTCCGTCAAGAATCGCAGCACGGGTATTTCCACGGATTCACAACATTGAGACACAGGGTGTGGAAGATCCAGGTTATTCAAGTTCCTCCACAAAGACTGGCCACTATGTTGAGAAACGCTTAATCGCATTATGCGTACACCCACTTAATGCTCTAGAAACTAGATATCACACTGAAATAGGTAGACAGGAAAGGAAGAAAGGAAAATGTAGCCTAGTCAAAGCGGCATGTTCTCTTCTCTTCCCTCGTGGAAATTCAGACCCTCTGCAAAGCAGGGTCTGAAAATAGAGATAAGACTGAAAGTTTGCCGGACTTAGACTGTTTTCATAAAACAGACCAGGTAAATCACAGGTAACTGCACTACTGTTCCCAACCCTACCCTCCAAAAATGGAAGGCCATCAGCTACTCTCCGGAGAGACGTAAGTGACAGAGAAGACTTCAGTAGGTCATATTCGGTCCGTGTCTTTCAACCCATCTAAAATCAGTTTTGTTCGATTGTTCCTAAGAAGCGCCTCTGCCTTCCTGTTGAACCGTCATTCTTTAAACTCTTCTTGAGAGGCTCGTGTTATGGGGTGCTTTTATACTGTGGTTACTGGCAAGTTCTGGTTTATCCCAGCAGCTCAAAACAGCGGGACCAGGACTGGCATCAGAAGAATAAAATGCAGATTCCTCAAGAACTTAGCACAGTGCCAGATGACTGCTTAGCCATTTGGAATTTTATGCAGTTTCCTCTTCTGTAAAATCAACCCACAGAGGTGGCATGACAGTCTGCTATGGTTACCAGGGATGAGGACACACCTTGACTGAAACCAGAGGTTAGTGGCCTGGGAGAATTAAGAAAGCACATCTTAGAATATATTGTAATATGTAAGTCCCTAAAGACTACAAAGAAAAAAAATGGACTAATTTACTGTCCACTGAAGTGTATTGACCTCGTGGTCTAATGGGACACTTACGAGAGAAGCGTTGATGGAACATAAACTATTTTCTTCAATGTAAAACAGACAACTCAGGGGAAAATATTAAGAACAGAAGAAAACAGGATCTTAAAAGCAGTCAGGGTAATTGTTTTTCTAAGAATCGCATATCCAATCCTATCACTTCTCTACTTAGGCTAGCCCCAAATCCTTAACATGAACTTTTGTCACAGGACAATAGAAGCTATTTACGGGTTTCAAACTGGGAGAGGAAGGGAGCATATAATCTCTCCTTTTGCTTTTAAAACCCAATCCACTTGTCATTTAGGTCACTGTTTTCTCTAGGAAACATTCCCACACCTCTCAGAAGATTAGGCTTCCTACGGTATTATCTTTTGGACTCTGTACTTTGTCTTGACATATATCAAACTTGTCATTATTTCTCAGAGTCTCTCTATCCCCATGGTGATCTGTGCTGTTCAAAATGGCAGACACTACGCATATGTGGCTACTGAGCACTTGAAATATGGCTAATTCAAGCTGATGTGCTTTCGTGTGAAACACACATAATATTTGGAAGATTTAATATGGATTTCTCCAGAAGGAATGTAGCCCTGTTGACACCTGATTTTAGCCCAGTGAGAACTACATTAGTGTCCTGACCTTGGTACTATACGAGAGGACATGTAGGTTGTGTTAAGCCACGAAGTTTGTGGTAATTTTTATGGCCGTAACAAAAAACTAATACATGTAGCTATAGAAGGTTTACATATGTGGATCTCATATTATTTCGGTTGGACAGCATTGGGTTCATTCATAAACTCCATAAGGGCAGGGACATGTCCGTTTTGTTCACTGCTCCATGACCTGCTCCCAGCACACTGCCTGGCTCATGCTGGTTAGTCCAAAATAGTGGGAATGAGTGAAGCAATTTAAATAAAGACAATTGCTCTCCTTTTAGAAATGAGTAATCCATTCATTATTCTAGTAAACATTTATTAAGCTAGGTACCATACAAAGTACTGAGTCAGCTGCTATGCAAGGTGTACTGAGCCAGGTGCTATGCAAGGTACTGAGCCAGGTGCTATGCAAGGTACTGAGCCAGGTGCTATGCAAGGCGCCGAGGATACAAAAATAAACACAAAGTGGTTGCCAGGGGCTGGGGGGAGGGAGGTGCAGGGAGCAACTGCTTGGCGGGTATGGGGTTTCCTTGGGGGATGATGAAAATACTCTGGAACTAGATAGCCATGGTGGTTGCACAACACTGAATGTACTAAATGCTGCTGAACTGTTCACTTTAAAATGGTTACTTTTTTTGTTACGTGAATTCCACCTCGATAAAAACATAAGAAAATGAATAAGAAGAGGGCACGGTCCCTGGTCTCTGGCGTCAAGGATCTCAGTGCAGCGCAGAATTGTACATATGTAAGCGTGTGCGTGTGCCATAAAGCACCGGAGCCGAATCCAGGATACAGCTACTTAGGAGGGAGGCCAACGGGGTGGAGGAAGATGTGCGTAGACAAGGAAACGAGTGTCAGGAAAAGCCCGAAAGCATGAAATGGTGGCTGTTTGTGTTAAATCTTCAGAGATAAGGAGGGTCTGAGACACACAAACACACACACATGTAAACTCTGTAAGGAGATGTATTCCAGACAGAAAGCACAAACACTTAGGGCACCTCTAGATAACTCTTTAAACTCCTGGCGTTCTCTGTGGACTGACGGCTGTCTGCTTCCATGTCCCTATTCTAATTGATAGTCCTTACAGAGGAAAGCCTTAATCCTTAAAGTCACAGCTACTGTAATTACCCAGAGTCACAGAACCTATGGAATAAAGAGCTGTTTAAAATGGGAAACTACAGAGAAAGGGAAATGGAAACCAGGAACTTACATTGACTCTATATGTGATCCAGTCAAATGCACATGTTATATACAATTACAGCAGGAAAGAGAAGAAATAAAAAAAACAACAACAACAACTAGTTTTGCTCAGAGTTTGTCTGATTACACAGGACAGTCATTTGAAACCATCTGGCTTCTGACACAAAGATGTACAGACCTAAACATAATTTAGAAGGAACACTAAGAAGTCATTAAAATCACAGGATAGACATCAAAGTACATGAGACCCCCTTGGCTTCTCTTCTGCTTGGGAAAGATTTAAATATAACCTGGGAATATCAATAACAGCAATCTCAACTCAGAGCTGACTCAAACCCACTATGTTGTAGATAAAGGAAAAGAGGTAAGTTGGGGAAAATGTATTATGTTCATGTTGTAGGAGGATTTTATTTTATTACCAAAATTTTTGATACATTGGAAAGCTCACATTTCTAATTCTAAATAATAATACATGTAAATACCAAATATCTGTTCTCAGATCAAATGCTACCTCCACAGAAAGTAGAATACTTCCTATCAAAAGTAGAATCACTCAACAGTTACAATCATATTACCTTGCTTGATTTCCCTCTGATCATTATCTGATACTTTCTGGTTCACTATCTGCTTCCATCTGCCTCCCCTCTCTAGAATGCAAGCTCCATTAGGGCACGACTGGTATACCTTATTCACGGCTTTATCCGCAGCATCTGTAAGGGTGCCACACCTTAGTGGGTACATTTGATGAACGAATAAACAAGAAATCCAAATATCATTCCCTGACTTAATTCCACATCCCATCTCCTCTCTCCAATGATTTAGAAAACTTTATAACTGAAATATGCTTATTAATTTCGTCCATTCTAGAGATTATACTAGATTTTGAATATTGTAGGGTCAATGAATAGCACTGGATGAGAGATCCTACAGCCTAGATAGGAGTCCTAGTTCCTTCAGTTTTTACTTCTAGTTGTGTGGCATTGTATAAGCTGCTTAACCTTTCTATAACTTGTTTTCCTCACTGGTAAAATTAAGTTATTAATATTAGCTATGTCATAGGGTGTTTTGAAGACTAAAAGTATATAGGATAGTGCCTGGGACCTACTAAGTACTCACTAAATATAAATTCCACAATGGATTGAAGTCACAGAGAACAGAATGGTGGTTTAACAAAATGTAGGATTTTCCAACCTTAGATGGTTTTAGGAGTGAGTTATCTGTACCCAGAAGTGTTCAAACAGAGACTTAAGTATCTACCTGATTGAGATACTGAAGAGAGGATTTATGCACCATAAAGTCATTTGCTTTTAAGTTTTAATATCGCCCTTCCTACTCTTCCAACCCTACGATCCTAAGGTCATGACTAACACTCTAAACTGAAATTAAGAAGTATATAGCACAATTCCCAAATGCAAAAATGAGGAGCATGCCAGCCTCCTGTATCCAGGACATGTATTTGTACTATTTTCACAAGACAGTCAATCTCTTGGTACATGGGGAACTTCCTGTTGACCTCTGACCACTGACATCTACGTTACTGATCTCCTCATGAGACTACACTGAATTAGGAGTAGATAAACATGGGAACTGGAGCTCAGATGTTCTTGGAGACACAAAAAGTTAGGCTTGCCTAGTAGGCTCATATTAAAGAAAACTAAGAATAAGCCTAAAAGAGAGAAGCTGCAAATGAGCCAGAAAAAAAAAAAAAAAAAAGACAAACACTACAGTTCTTAATGGGAGAGTTAAATTTAAATATATCCAAGTCCAAAGAAGCCCGTATCTTGATTACAGATAGAGGGATAGGAAACTGGGAACAAGCTGACCTCTCCCAAAGAGGCCTTAGCATAGGGAAGGGTAGCTCCCAGGGGTTCTTTCAGAGGGTCACCAACAGGACTAGCACAGAGGGTGGGGGTGGGCATCAAAAACTATGTATGGAGGGGGACATGAGATGCGAGTGGCTGGTGACTGGGTCTTCTTAAAGGAAGGGGAGACCTGAACATCTAAACCCAGGCTCAGAGTCAAAGAATGAATCCATGGGCTTCTTCCAAATTTGTGGTATCTGGATATAACCTGGAATACTCACATCACTGAGATACAGAAAACCCTAAGTCACCTGCCACACCAGAAAAGATCAATTAAATGGCATTCTGCATTAATTTTATGTGAAATGGAGTTTTATCATACTCTGATAGACTGCAAATTAGCAGTCTGTGTGTGTTTAGTCCGTTAACCTTCAGCTTTTGTTGTTGTCGTTGTTGTTTGTAAACAATGGACACTTTTAGCACCAATAAGTACTGTTACGAGCATTCAACGAATATAGTATAACTTAATTCTCACCAGTGGTAGATTTGGAGCAGCTTCTCTGCGAGGTCTATTCAAGTGCTGACCAGAATAGCTGCACCAAGAACAGTTCCTGTATGCTCAGGTGAATATCTAAAAATACTCTTATTCTCCTTTCCATAGCAGTGAAAGTCATTTTCAGCCACCCTACAAAGGACTTTGATGTCAGTGTGTGTTAGCCTCAGCTAAGCTGTTTCAAATCCTGTACACACATTGTGGTGGGGGAGGGGATTCTTTGAAATTCTGATGAGCTAGCCAAAAGTTGCTTTGAAATTATTCTATTCCTCCCACACTGTTTGCACACAAATTTTAGTTAGCTCATCTTAAGTTCAAAGAACTTCAGAGTGTATTTTTAAAGGTAAGATTCCACTCTTTCTCAATGGCATGCTGATTGCCTGTGTGTGTGTGTGTGTGTGTGTGTGTGTGTGTGCTGTATACACAGAGACTTGCTTGAGTCCTTAGGAGTTTATTTGAGAATCTTGACAAGTTTTCAATTTAAAGTATATATGTTATTTAGCATGCCATATTTACACTCAAGAACTTGTCAATTTAATATGGCTTGCCCTTTGGGAGATTGATTGTGGCAGATGATAATAAAAGTTAGCACTCTGTGTTGAAATACGATATATAGATTTATTTTAAGGTTATTGGAAGAGTTAGTTTATTTGACAGACCTTGTAGTCTCTTGTACTCAAACACAGAGCACAATATTGGAAGGGGAAAGTTTTGACCCAAGCAATTTTAGTAATCTCTGAGTCTTCATGGCTCCTTCTGGCATCACTATTTCATTGGTTTCAGCCAATCCCCAGAGAGGAGAAAAAAAGAAAAAGAAAAAGAACAAAACAATTTCTTTCAGACACAATTAAAAAAAGAGTTTTTAAAAAATCTTAAGTTTTCTCACAAGTCATATAGAACTATCCCATAGATGGAGGGGAAAAGTTTAAAAAGCATTATTTTCCAACCTGAAGTGATTCTAAATGATAATGTCCCTAGTATTTTAGTGGGTGTATTTGGTTGTCCCAGTGAACTGGAGGACCCTCCTGGCCTTTACTAGGCGGGACATGAAAACGGTAAATATTCTGCAATGCACAGGACAGCCATTCACCACGAAGAACTGCCCCACCTAAAATGTCACATTTGAGAGGGAGCAAGGAGAAAATGTAGAAAAATATAGAAACAGATTAAGGGCAGAAAACTTTCTCTTTCTGTTCATGATAAATCAAGTGCACACACACATATACACAATACGTAATGGCACATAATATCTGAATACCATAATTAAAATGGTAAGGTCTAGGTAATATGGATCATATCTGCACCCTAGAGAGAACATATCTTCCCTTTCCAATATCTGTCAAACAAGCACAAAATTCAACAATGTATTATGCCACAAATAAAACCCACAAAACACTCCCCAAAACAGGGAAGTATAGGAAACATTCTCTTATCATAATGCAATAAAACTATCAATTACTCACAACACTAGGAAAAAATATGCTCTGTGTTCTGAAAATTTTAAACCTGCCCCATACTTCTAGGGTCAAAAAAAGGAACGCATCTAGAAAGTAACTTATAAAAAAAATTCATGGGATAGCTAAAGTAGTGCTCAAAGGAAAATTCACAGACTTAGTTTATTAATAAACAAGGAAGAATAAAAAATCCATTAAGCATTCAAGTCAGGAAGTTAAAGGAAACAAAAACTACAGAAAGCAGAAAAAGGAATTGATATACATAGTACAAATTAATTGGAAGAAAGAAGAGTAGAGGATTAATAAATAAACCAAAAGGCTAATACTTACACTGTTAGCTAATCAGATCGGGGGGGGGGGATGAGAAAGAAGGCTGATACAATTATACAAAACCAGAAACAATAAGAGGAAAATAATGCCAATATAAAGGATATTTTAAATATCATAACAGACTAGTTTGTGCAAATAAATTTCAAAACTTAGATGACAGAAATAATCTATGGAACATATGGCATGCCAAACTGCTTCCAGAAGAGAGAGAAGATGGCATTAGACAATTACCATTTAAATAAAGGAAGTTGTTAAATAGTTGCCACCAAAACTATGGACACACACACACACACACACACACAGCCTGGATGGGTTCATGGCACAACATGCCAAACCTTTAAAACACAGGTTAATTCCAATACCATTTAAAACTTCCAGAGTTTATGAAGCAATAGTAACATTGAGCCTAAAACCTGACAGGCTGCACCAAAAAGAAAATTATAGAGCAAACTCAGGAACAGCAATGCAAAAATCCTAAACTAAATATTGACAAATAGAATCTGATTTAAATAATAATGTACCTGGCCAAATGGAATTTATTTGAGGCGTGTAAGAAAAAAAAAATTAAAAAATAACAAGATCAAACATTTAAGAAAAAATTCTGGTAGCACCAAATCCTCACTATGATATTCAATGTCTTTTAGAGTATGATAGTTTTCATTTCCACATTAATGCCACCACTCCAACGACCTTGCCGCTCAGTCTCCCACATACGTATGCCATATCCTATCTCTTGACTTCTGCCAACTTTGCATCGGTGTTTGAAATGTCATGAGCCCAAACCTGCTCCCAGTTCTGAATATCCTATCCACCCATCAAAACCAAATTTAAATATTAACTCATAAGAAAAGCTCCCTTGATTCTCCTCACAATCAGAAACTTCTTTTTTTTTTTAGCTTAAAAATTTTTTTAGTGTTTATTTATTTTTGACAGAGAGAGAGAGAGAGCAAGCAAGGGAGGAGCAGAGAGAGTGAGACACAGAATCTGAAGCAGACTCTAGGCTCTGAGCTCTCTCTTTTTTACTGAACTGAAAAGTTTTTCCTTCTCTCATGCAAGCACTTATCGCAGCCTACCCTGTATTACAGGTATCTGTGCAAAGCACTACTTCTCCTATCAGTCTAGAAACTTTTTTGAGGGGAAGCGCCCATGCCTTATGCGTCTCTGTGTTCCGATCAATGCAAGATCGGAACTACAGATCTTTATATACTTTCATGTTTCGGTGTAACAACACAAAAATCCAAGATATGAAAGCAAAAGCAAGTTGAAGACTTAGGAGTAATGGCTTTCCTTAAAATGTTACTGCATGTGTGCAGAATAAAAAGTTAGAATCTGAACATCAGCGAGGCAGTACCCATGCCAGCCCCACTATCATCCTGCAGCCGGAATCATGGCAGCATGAAATTCACTCCGGCTCCAGACTGAGAAACTCTAATTACCCTCAGCCAGCCAGTAAGCTGACGGTAACAGCTATTGCAGGAGCCAAAAAGCAGCTAGAAGCTAGAAAGCATCAGTGCAGGACATGGAGTCAGGATGGAATCGTTGGTCTCATTAGGTTGTTGGTTTGGAAGCAAGTACTTCACACACACACACACACACACACACACACACACACACACCACTACACATATGCATCCTTTTCATGTTTCATTTCCACGAATTTCAAACATTAACCTGTGTTCTAAAATTTCACTGAAAATGTACAAGCTTGTGAGACAGTCATAGTGTCAAGTTTCAAAACGTATGTGTAATTTGTTATGCGCAGCAGGGTCAACAGTCCTATCAAAATTGCACCAGAAGGTTTGCGAAGAACGGAATGTTAAACAGGGCAGAGACTATGGGATTTAACGTGAGAAACTGACATCAAGCTCAAATGGCGCAAAAAGGCCACATTCCCACCAGTGTTGGTAACGCTTCTTGAGACCTGGACTTTCGATATAAACCTGTTATTCTGGGTATAATTTCAAAAGCAATGAAGTCCAATGAAATGACAAATTTCTGGTTCGTCCCAAGTACAAAAGCTACAGTTTATTTTAAGACCACATAAAACAAAGAAGTTGACATAGTTGACACTTTCTAGTAGGGAAATCTACCAGTTGGTTTTTTTTTCTTTTCATCCTCCTCATGTTGCCCCATCCCTCGCTTAGAATGTGCCCTTCTCAGGTGTTTGAGACATCTGTCCCTGGTTTTCCTATCTCTTGATGCCCCTTCGTCTCCGCAACTCCTCCATCTGCCCTGATATCTCAGTGATCATCAGGCCCCCATACTCCGCTCTTATCTCATTCCCACGCTGCACACTTTTGCCATTTCAGAGCTCACTACTTTTCACGGCTTCAACACTAAATGAAGATCAAAGTCTTAAATCAAAATCTATCTCCAGGTAAAAATCATATACCTAGGTGTCCCCAGCTTATCAGCCTCATATGCATAAACTATACTCACTTTTTGTTGTTGTTGTCTTTCTTTTGTTTCAAGTTTTTATTTTAAATTCGAGTTAGTTAACATATAGGGTAATATTGGTTTCAGCAGCAGAATTTAGTGATTCATCATTTACAGACAACACCCAGTGCTCATCACAACATGTGTCCTCCTTAATACATGTTGCCCATTTAGCCCATCCCTCATTCACCTCCCCTCCTGAGCAACCCTCAGTTTTTTCTCTTTCATTAAGAGTCTCTTATGATTTGTCTCCTTCTCTTCTTTTTCCCTTCCCCTATGTTCACCTGTTTTGTTTCTTAAATTCCACATATGAGTGAAATCGTATGGTATTTGTCTTTCTCTGATTTATCTTGCTTAGCATAATACACTCTAGCTCTACCCATGTCATTGTAAATGGCAAGATTTCACTCTTTTTGATTGCTGAGTAATATTCCAGTGTGTGTGTGTGTGTGTGTGTGTGTGTGTGTGTACATCTTTATTATCCATTTATCAGTTGTGTACTCACTTTCTCCCTTCAAACTGAGAGAAGCTGAAGAAGGATGGTCTTCCAAAGATGCCCACAGCCTAATATCCAGAACCTTTGGTTATGTTACCTTATATGGCAAAATGTTTGCAGATATAACTTAATTGAGGGTCTTAAGATTATCCAAGTGGATCCAGGTAGATCAAGGTAATCACAAAAGCACTTCCAAGAGTCAATGTTAGAGTGATTTTGTGATAAACACTTGACTGGCCATTGCTGGTTTTGAAGCTTGAAGGGAACCATGAAGCAAAGAATATAAAGAGCCCCTACAAGCTGGAGGAAGCAAGGATGATTCTCCTCTAGAGTGTCCGGAGGGAGTATAGCCTTGCTATGCTGATTCCTTGATTCAACCCAAAGAAACCCGTTTCAGACTTACTACCTCCAGAATTGTAAGATGACAATTTTGTTATTATTTTAAGCCACTAAGTTTGTAGTAATTTGTCACAGCAACAATAAGATACTAACACTACCAATTCTCTCAATTACCACTCTGCCATATAACTTCCCAAGACCTATTGATTCTTCCTCCTAAATTCTTTACGGGCCTTCCACCCCATCTGTTCTTATCTCCATGGGTACTCTCCAAGAAGGAAATGCATTGTGAGTCTTTGCGGGTCTTCCTGTGTCTCCTCAGGCCACTGCCTCCCCCAACTCTAAGTTGGGCAATGTCAGACTTCAAACTGTCCCCAGAAGATCCTTATAAAGAAAAAAATATGATTGTCTCAAGTCACATGGCTCATTGTTGACAACAGAGTGACAATAAGTTTATTTATCTGGTAAAGTGCCTTCATATTGTGACACCCACCTAACCATCCAATTTTAATCTCTGCCCTCTGTCCAAACTTGGTGCCCACCCAGCATTCCATGCGAACATGATACTTAATCTTCACTCTGAATAATGGTCTCTTAGCACCTGTCTAACAGGCAAACTCCTACATATCTTTCAATACTAATCAACTGTGTTGGCAATCTCTTGAGAGTGAGCTCCTTAAAGGCTGGGACTTCTCCATTTCTTTCTCCACAATGCCTAGCCCGGCCCTCACTCTCAACAAACAGCAGGGACAAGTTTTGCCTTCTCATGACCACTAGCATAAAGATAGGCTCTTTCTCCTAGTTTTGGCTCATATTTGACTTTGGAATTACTGTGAGAAGTAACCCAGTAAGACAACATACTCCTATACTTTCAAGGAGTAGGCGCTAGGTTTGAGAACTGGTACTAGAACAACCAGCCCTGGCATCATGGCCATTGCTTCTAGTTAAGAACTTCACCCTGAAAGGCACGCTTAGGACAAGAGGCCCCTATCAGTCCCAATTCTGCTACAGATGAAGAGTGACTCAAAACCACTCTTATGCTACCCCTTTGCCCTCCCTTCTCAGTTATAAAGAATTCCAGTTTTCGGCCAAGAAAGTTTTTGTACTTTCAAATCATTTCGTTTCTTTACTCTTGCCCACTTCCAATTTCCTAATATTTTGTTGAAAATGTGGAGATGAAAATTAGACTCAAATACGGGCTTTATCAACGTTGAACACTGTGAGTGGATTATTTTATGATTCTTGTGTGTTACATTATGGTTAATGCAACCCCAGATCGTGTTCTCCTTTTGGATAACAGCCCTATATTGCTGACTCATATCCCTGAGTGACAGGGTGAGAATGGCTTTTTACCTGCAGAATACTTACCTGTCAATTCCATTCTTTATGATGGCTAGGATAATCTATCAGTATTTTTTCCCCAGAAATACAAAAACCTCACACTTCTATAAAGAACTGCCTAATGCACTGCAGTATAGCTCACCTTGACTTGATGTTCCACTCTATAATTGGAACCATTAGACTCAAATCAAAGCCTCCCAAAGTTCTGTAGCCATTTTCTTCATTTTTAAACATATGTTGTTATATTTATCTGGGTAACGATTTAATTCAAAATTTAAAAAAAATACACGCTATTCTTTAATTGTCAGTTTAGAAGCTATACTTCATTTTAGAAGCCATAAACACTAGAAATAATGATTTAGACTGACCATGTGGAAATGGTTTCAGGGACTAGCCTCTGATTCCATTAACTTCTGTGCATTTTTCCTTTTAAATCTACAATGAGAAAGACACAGTTGAGAACAGAGGATGCTTTGTAAATTAATCTGCCTTTCTGATAAAGCAATGGAAATAGACGCTCAAATTACGTTTCTGAAGTAAAATGGGACAAGATAAACAAAATATTTCATTTCTAATTGGCTCCTGGGGAAAAAAAAATCTCAATGAAGATTAACTATGTTTCTATTAATTTAAGTAAATTAGTTCATTTTACTTTTTCACACTGATGTGATAAAGTTGAAGCGTGCACTCTTAAAAAAAATTTTGACATACTTTAAAGACAGATTTAATATTATCTCATTAAAACAACATGTATAAATGAGTGGATTTGCAGTGGAAAAATCTGGATCACAATCTGAGCTCATTTGTTCACTATCAGATCAAAAAAAAAAGTCACATTACCCCTCTAGATCTGCATTTCTTTCATTCAGTAATGGCAATTAGGAATCACACTCTGTAATGTTTACACCTTATCTTCCTTCCTCTCTTGTGAGTATGGCTGAGAAATCCACACTACACTTAAAAAAATAAGATCAAAATACAAAGCTGTAATGGGGACCAGTACAACCTGTAGAAAAGGAGCTAGCACTCCAGTGTAGAGAAAGTGGAAAATTTGAAGCTGAAAGTCTTATTTGTCCCCCTTTTCTAGGGTTTCTGAGCTATAGTTTCCTCATCGGCCCAACAGACTGATGGTGCCTGTTTTGAGATTTTGTTCCTACAGTGGAAATGCTAATCAGAATCTTGAACAAATACATGATAAAAACAGGGCTACTCTAGTGATGCAGATGTGTGGATGGAGGGTCTTGCTCACTCTAGCTCAGCCCCAGACACACATTGTAAAATCTTAAAACCAACAAATGAGATTTAAACACGGTTGTTTCTAATACTAAAGTCTCAGTGTATCTTAACATCGTGCACTTACCCAATATGTGAAGAGAAAGTGGTATTTTAGAGGCAAAAAGCACTGTGTCAGACTTGTATTTCCAACTGTTGTTGGACTAAATATTCAGGAAAGCTACCCTGTCAAAAACACCTACATGTTGGATAAATTATAACTAGCTTACATATAAACACATGGCAGAGTTCTCTAGAAAACAAGGGAAGCTAACAAAAACTGGGACCCACAAACTAAAATCATAATGTAAGAAAACCCTGAAGCTAAAGCTTCCCTGAGGACAACTGACTAAACCAGGCACCCAGAGTTTATATATTAATGGGAGAAAAAGAGGGCTATTAACCCTGAGACTCCTAAATTCAACTTGTACTTGAAGAAAGCTCGCTCTCAGTGTGTGTGAGCACTGGAAGCTAACAACCTCAGAGGAAACAGATAGAAAGTCTACCTGTCCTGCCTGTTCCCAGGATAAAAAATGTAATCATGAATATAATAAATAATAGTCTTCCCTTAAAATCTATACCAAGAGACTAGATCTCACATGGGTGTGGTGTTCAAATTTAGACTACTTCGGCTGTCGGGAAAACCGCAGGCCAAATAACTAAATAAAAGCTGTCCTAAAGCACTCTCTGATGCCCAGCTGAAGAACAGGCAAGTCTGTTCTGGAGAAAAACCAGCATCATTAATGCTTTAGTCATCTCAGGCTGCCATAACAAAAGTACCACAGACTGGGTGGCTTAAACAATGAAAATTCATGTTCTCACAGGTCTAGAATCTGGAAATCTGAGATCAGGATGTCAGGATGGTCAGGTTCTGGTGAGGAGTCTCTTCCTGGCTTGCTCAGATGTAAAAATAGACAGTTTTTGGAGATTAAAGAGAAAATTTTTTACATTAAAAACTCAGGGATACTTGACGCCACAAATGAGAACACAACCAGAAGGAAAAACCCAGAAGACAGACTTGAGGGACCAAGCCAGATTATAGTGCAATGTGGCAAAGAACACGGAACATGTGGAAGAGAGGTTATGAGACACGGACGATAGAAAAATGACAAGAAATACATCATAACCAGAAGTTTCTTTATCCAAAGGTACCATAAAGAAAGTGAAGGGTTAACACACAAACTCGGTGAAGGTAAAACCCACAAAGATCGTTAGTTTGGGATATAAAGAGAATGCCTCTTGATCAAAAGATAAATAACCCAACAGAGAAACAGGCAAATGTCGGAAACAGACAGTCGAGGAGGAAGAAACACAAATTCAAGCAGACATTTCAAAGAGGAAGAAACACAAATTACCATTAAACTTAAGAACAGATGCTCAAATAGTAACTAGAGAAATATAAATGCAAACCATGAGATACCAGTTAATACCCAAGATTGGCGAGGTGGAAGGGATTAGAAAACCTGTAGTTTCCAGACGCTGACAAGAATGCAGAGCACTGACAACTACTGGGAATTTAAATTTGTACAACCACTTCAGAGAACAATTTGGCATTACATCTGAAGATGCACATAGCCACTGACTAATCATTTCGATCGATTAAGTCTATTTCCCAGAGGAACACTTACACATATGAATCTGACCTGAGAAAGGTCAAAGGTCTTAGCAGCATGATTGTTTGTAAAAGCAAAAAAAAAAAAAAAAAAAAAAGGAAAAAAGCAGCAAAGAAAGTAAATCCAACTATGAGGAACTCAAATGAAGTCCATCAAAAGATCAAAAACTTTTGGAATAGTCATACAACAGACTATTTCACAGCAGTGAAAATTACTGAATTGTAGCTACGCTAATCAACGTGGATACATCTCAGAAAAATAATGAGTTAAAGAAAAAATAGAGTATGACTCAATATAAACTTATGTAACATAATCTGTTGTGTACAGATGCATGCATGTGTAGTAAAACCCTAAGACAGAACATTGTCATCACAAAAGAGTGTTTTGATGGGAGACAGAGGCGAGAGAAAGAGTGGTGAAGGGGACATAGGAGGTGTTCGATTTCTTGCTGATATTCCATTTCTTCAGCTGAGTGGCACACACACAAATACTGTTTCATTCTTTTTTCATAATGTAAATATATGTTATGTATTTTTGATTGTATGTATAAAATATTTCATTAAAATTCTAAAACGAGCACTGGGGAAGGGAGTGAGCAAACTCTGACCAAATCCGGGGTCCTGAGGAGATGTGTCTCTCGTTCCCTCCCACCTGTGTCTCCTCTCAACCTTAAAGGCACATCTAACAGGTTCCACCCACGAATCTTGCCAAAGGATTATGTGATAATCATGGTTTGTGCTAATAAAAGTTTGAGGTAACTGTTCCAAGGGAATCTTTGAAGTCAAAAGACCAGCTTAGGCTTTGAAGCCTTCCCCATCACCTGCCCATCTGCCCAGAGGCACCTTCCCTCAGCAGCCGCCCCTACACCTGGCTCCCAGTGGAGGGGACTACAGGATTGGCCTTCAGACCACTTCAAACAGCTTCTTGGAGCTGCTTCCAGAAGGCTAATTACTCCTAATTACCACAACACTCTCGTATACATTTTTTATGGTGTATGGTCGGTAAGTTTGTAGTCATTTATCATGCTGGCAAAAAATGTGACTTGAACATCTTTTCGACTGGATATAAAATGTACAAGGACTTCAAGAAAGTGTACCAGTCCAACTTCTTGTAATTTGATTACCATTTAAACATAGTGACTTCTGGGGGCCACCTGGGTGGCTGGCTTAGTCGGTTAAGCATCTGACTTCGGCTCAGGTCATGATCTGGCAGTTAGTAAGTTTGAGCCCCGTGTCAGGCTCTGTGCTGACAGCTCAGAGCCTGGAGCCTGCTTTGGATTCTCTGTCTCCCTCTCGCTCAGCCCCTCCCCTGCTGTGCTCTCTCTTTCTCTCTCAAAGATAAATAAATAAGCATCAAAAAATAATAATAAACATAGTGACTTCTGAATTCAAGACTTTTGTTACTGGAGGTCAGCTAATCAATGTTTTCCTGAAACACTCGGTCTTTAAAACATAACTCAGGACATGCAGTAATTTAAAATCTTGAGCATTGGGGATGGGTAAAAAAAAAAATGTGTGATCAATTTATGGGAACATTCATGTGGTCTTATTCATAGATGCTTTAAAATAAAACTATCGTTGTACTTTTTAAAATAAAAAGACACAGAATGGAAAAAGAAATACTAGGGGGAAAAACATTAAGAACAAGGTCATTTGATTTATGCTTGATTAACTTTTGTATTTACTAGGATATCAATATCAATTAGTATGTGATTTATATTAATCAAAATTAGTTTGGATTATCAGAATGCAAAACTTACTGTTATAGATTTTTCTGCAAATACAATCTAAATGAAATATATTATGGAAGGGAGGAAGGGAGGAAGGAAGGAAGGAAGGAAGGAAGGAAGGAAGGAAGGAAGGAAGGAAGGAAGGGGGAAAAAAGGAAGAAATTAATAAGACTTTTGCCAAAGACAGCCTACATGATTCAACTAAGTCAACTTATGCATTGATATCTGGCAGAGTGCTAGCCTCCTCTGTGGTGCACAGAGGTGCACAGATCCTAGAAACACTAATGTTTATCATAAACTCTCCTAAAGTCAAATTTGGATCTGATGAAGCCAATGGTTATTTAGCATTCTGAAAATCGATCTTCAGTAGAAGTTCCTAGTAATGATTTTTTTGCCAGGTAATCATACAAAAACAATTTCAGAAACTGCTGAAGTTTTATTTAATATTCTGTATCATCAAAGTTTTCAAAAAACATCAGTAGCTATCATAATAGTTATTCAGTAACAATATTTGGCTAGAGTTTCATACATTAACAGAATAAAAGCCAACTAATTCCAAGAATTGCTAGTCTAAAATTTTTGCTAATAGTTATTTTAGAGGAGAGTAACAATCTAGGGTCTGATAGAGACTATGTCCTAGAGCGACTTCCAGGAAGTTTATTTATCTTCCTGTAGCTTTTGTGGACTTATTTCATTGGCAACAAGGAGATTCTACTGTTTTGCCCAAAACACATGCTCAGGAGTACACATATCCAGGGCGAGGGACCAAAATGAAGAAATGATTCCTTAGCCTTACCTCCTGATGGGGTCTGAAAATTCTTCAGGGATTGGGTGAGTGGGGAGAGTGGGAGTCTGAGATTGCAGGAGGAGGCCCCTTCCATATCAGGGGTAGCTGCAAATTCCCCATCTTTGCTCTCCTGGTTCCCTGCCTGTAAAGAAAGCCTTAAAATAAAACAGAACAAGAAGCCCTGCAAAGTTCACCTGGGAGGTGAAGAGAAATGAGGAGCTGCTACAGAGAGTGTTCCCCACTCAGCAGGAATCGGAGTTGGGGGGGCACCTCACCTACGAGGACCCACCTGGATTTGTAATTCTGCTGCCGACCCCGACTGAAACAATTCATCAGCCTTCTCTCAGGAGGAGGTCTTGGACTATTTAAAACCCAATTCATAGCAAGGGTGCTGAGTAAATATTGGTTTTCTTAACTCTTCCTCCTCCTATTGTCAACTCAATGACCTATTTTGCACAGAGGAAGCTGAGCGAGTTGAAAAGTACACTGAAACTGGCATTTCAGCTGGGCGAATCCACTTGGGTTTTTGGACTGGTGTCCAGTCGTCCTGTCCTCTACAAGGTCGGCCAGTGGTTGTGCCTTGACGTGACCTATTCGCTATCACAGAGCCTCATCCACACCATGCCCCATTTGTGCTTGGGTGGATGAAAGCGTGTGGCATTGCAGAGAAAGAGGGCAGAAGAAATTCTCCCGGGATGCACTACATAATCCGCTCCTTCAGACATCTCTCCTCTCTTTGCAACCTGGAATGCAGTATCCAGAAGGGTGGCACAGTTCCTTGACTGTCTGCGAGTGGGAATGGCAGTGGTGAAAACGGCAGCTGGCCTGGGTCCACAGACAGAGGTCATGTACTACTTCTCACATGCACTGTTAGCTAGACTGCACCTGTCTGGTGTTAACAGTATGAATATAGATTAAGCTGTGTATACACACACACACACACACACACACACACACACACACACTATTCATCAAGTATTTGAAAAAGATAGGCAATGTAGCAACAATTCCTGAATCCTCCTTTTGTCTATTTAGTACTTTTGTTCAAAAGGCTAATTAGTTTTTTTGTTTAAGTTGTAGGAAGAGGGGGCTGAGGTTGACACAGGACCCACAGCATCTTATCTTTGGCTTATATAGTAGGCGGTTAGGATATGCCAGGCACTGTCCTGCCCTCCGTTTCCTATCTCACTGGATTTTCATCATAACCTTGGGCAGTAGGGGGTTAGTATGTCCATTTTACAGATGAAGAAACAAGTGCTGGGAGGATTTAGATGACTGCCCATGGTCCCACACCTATCTATTAGTAGAGCCAACATTCAAACTCAGGCCTGACTCCAAATCTCATACTGAAGATTAAAGCACTACTCATTGGGAAATGGCGTACATGTGGTGTTCACGGAGGTGCCCGTTTCCCTTCGACAGAAACTGCTGCAGGGACGGCCAGCCGCTGTACGTCTGCATGCACCATGGCTTTCCTCTGAGACCAGAGTTCTCTGGGGCTGAGCACGGTGGGGTACCAGCACCGGCCCATTCCTACCAGACCCAGGATTGCCTCTAAAACTCTAAAGCTACTCTCCAATGTGGTGGCCATTAGCCACATGTGGCTATGGAGCACTCGAAACGTGGGTAGTGTCACTGAAGAACTGAATGTTTATTTTTATTTCATCTTATTTAATTTAAATCTAAGTAACCCCAAGAGGCTCTCAGCTACCACGCTGGGCAGCACAAACACAGAACATTTCTGCTATTGCAGAAAGTTCCTGTTAATCTGCACTGTCCTAAAAGGACAACTCTCGCTTAGGGAGATCATCAGGGTGAACTCTGTACAGATCCAAAAGGCAGGTAAAGAAAGATTTACCTCAGAGACACTTCCTTTTGAGGCAGTTGTCTCAAAAGGAGCTGTGGTTGGAAGAAGAGCTCGGGTGATCCATCAGGAAGGTGGGTGGAGAGCAGATAGGTGGGGGATGTGGACCTCAGATGCCTCTGAGACACCCCACCCTCTTGGGGCTGGACCCACAGCTGGGGAAAAAGTGATGCTGCAGACAGGGGAGAGGAGCATTCCCAGGTCAGAATGGGACTTAGCGGACAGGATTTATGTTGCTATTGAGTGACTTGGAACACTGGGGCCCAAATGAGCAAAGGTCTGAGAAGAACGGAGTCTTACAGAGTAGTGCCCAGTAGGACATTATTTACAGTTTTCTCCTCTTCAGTTTCTCCTTGATTATCTGACTCTGATTCCCTTACTGAAACAACAACAACAACAACAACAACAGCAACAACAATAACAACTTACTCTCCCTCCTTTTCTTTTGCCCTCCGGTCACCAGAAAAAATATATATGTAACTGCAATAAACATTTTATTTCTTCCATGTATTAGACTTTTATGTTCGTTGTTCTTCACACAGATTAATTGAACGTTAGAATTTTTCTTTCTCGAGAAGAGCTAACTGCTCTTTTTAACATGTATTATGGCCCTCAGTTAACATTCCTTTATAGGGTCATTGGGTCAATGGCAAGGGCAGGCTACACCTTTTTACCTTCATCAGAGGTATTTTCATAGGAAAATATAGGCTAACATTAGCTTTCTTGTATAAAATAAAAATACAACTCTAGTGAAAATCAAATATATTTATAAAATATGCATATACAATTTCACTTATTGAAGAGCTATCATCAAGGCAAAGATCTTTCCTTTTTTTTTTTAATTTTTTATAATGTTTACTTATTTGAGAGAGAGACAGAGACAGAGACAGAGCATGAGCAGGGGAGGAGCAGAGAAAGACACAGAATCCGAAGCAGGCTCCAGGCTCAGAGCTGTCAGCACAGAGCCTGATGCGGGCCTCGAACCCACAGACCTTGAGATCATGACTTACGCTGAAGTTGGAAGCTCAACCAACGGAGCCACACAGGCGCTCCAGCCAAGGTCTTTTCTTAAAACAATCAACTTCGGGAGCTACTTGCAAATTAGTGTCTGTTTTCTTCTTTACCGTAGCCTGAATGGATACCCAAGCCATGAGACAGGAAAATGAAAGATTCCTATTGACAGTTTTAAGCTCCGAAGTCTCAGTCACCAGATACGCTCTTATTAATGGGCTCTATGAATTCTTTTTCAGGATGCGTGGAATTAATCAGTTCATCTGGAAAGGCAATTGGGGTATATACAACTTGGAAACACAGACTTCAGAAACACAGATGTTCTACTGAATCCTCACTTGCATACTCTCAGCTAAATTCAACCTCTGAGCTTTAAAAAGATTTTCTAAACTGTTAAGGACAAAAATAAATAAATAAAAATAAATGACATTATACATTCACATCTGGCTCTGTCACCAGTTAGGGCATGCTATCACAAACATTAAACATCTGGGCAGGGGAACAGGATCTATTTGGGAGCCCTTGGCTACCATGACAACTGAAGTGCATGGTCTCTCAAACCGTTCAGTCTCTGCTCATCTACTTTTGACACGACTGCAGTCGCCTAGAGTAGGCACCATTGTAAAACACCAGTCAACATGGTAAGTACTATTTATGCGCAGAAGGTAAGCTCCTAGGGGATGCTTCTCCTGCTTCTGCACGACTTTAATACTAGGGATAAGACAAATCCCTTCTATTTGCGCAATGCGGTTAAAATAATTCGGATTTTATGGCTTTTAGGCATGGAAGTCTTCTATTTCTGCATGAAGATATCGCTCCTAGTGAAAAAGTCTTAATGAAAATGGTGAAAATTTGCCACCACCCTTCTTTCTCCTATGAAGAAGGAAGACTTCCTTCTGGATGTTCAAAATTTTATCGGCATTTTAAATGGCATAGAATACGGACAATAATAATTATAGCTTCCATGTATTAATGCTTCCTGTACATTGAATGCATAATGCACCTTGGACACAGCATTTTTCATTTATTCTTCAACACTACCTGTAAACTGGGGGCGCCTGGGTGGCTCAGTCAGTTAAGCATCCGGCTCTTGTTTTTGGCCTCATGGGTTTGTGAGTTCAAGCCCTGCAGCGGACTCCAAGCTGACCACAAAGCTTGCTTGGAATTCTCTCTCTCCCTCTTTCCCTCCCTCTCTCCCTGTCCTTTCCCCGCTTGCTTGGCTAGCTCTCACATGTTCACACACACACTCTCTCTCTCTCTCTCTCTCTCAAAATAAATAAACTTAAAAAAAATATCTGTTAAACTTAGTGTTATTATTTAGACTTCACAGTTTTGGAAACCAGACTATAGAGAAAGGTACAACATTCAGTCAACAAATATTTACAGAGTATTATGTGGCAGGCTCTGTGTTATGCACTAGGAATATAATGGTATGAAGGTTTAGATCATATCCCTACCTTCAGGGGGCTTATCATCCATGGGCAAGACTTGGCCTTACCCAAAGGAAAACAAATAGCTAGGGAGGGACACAGGCAGAAACAGAATCTGAGTCTGACCTCGAAACAAAGCACAAAACCTCGGGTCTGACGGACTTCTGTACCAGGAGCGTTGGGAGTCCTCTTTGACTCACCTCTTCCCGTCACACGATACATCCCATCAGCCAGCAAATCATGTTGTTACTAGCACATAGTTAACTCCAGGATGTGACCGCATCTAACCACCCTGGTCTAAACCACAGCCATCCCTCACCTGGGCTATTACACGAGCTCCTAAAGAATCTCCCAGTGTCTGGCCCTTATTCCATTTATTCTCGAGACAGCAGCTGCCTGGGTCTTGCTACACTGTGTAGTCACACCGCGTCACCTTTCGAGTCGAGACCCACTCGGGTCTCACGGGGCGTCAGAGAAAGAGCAAATCCTTACGGTGTGCCGCGGGCCTGACTCAGGGTGGGTCCCGATCGCTTCATCTCCTGCCCCCTCACTAGCCCTGCTCACTCTTGTCCGGACGCATGGGCCTCAGTGCTTCCCCTTCCAACGTGGCCGGTTGCCTTCTCACTTCATGACCTCATTTCCCTCTGCCTGGAACCCGCTTTCCTCGGTATTCGCACGTTTGCTCCCTCACTTCCTCTGGCCCCGACCCAAGTGCTCCGATCTCCGCAAGGCTCCGTCTGATCACCATATTTATGATCGCAGCCCTCCCCTAACATTCCCTATTGTCCCTTCCCTGCTTTATTATCCTCTGAAGTACATAGCACATCTGGCACGTTACATAGTCTATTTATTTATTCTGTATATTGGCTACCTCTCCCAGCTCTTCCTAGCTCCAGATAGTCTCAAATTAGACACTGATAATTAGGCCATCCTTCCTCCTGGGAGCCAAATGACTAGCATAGCGCTCTCCTCTTAAAAATATATGCCCCCCCCCAAAAAAAAATACTTCATGAAGCAGAGATTTTGTCTATTTTGCTCAGTGCTTTCTCCACACGACCTGTAGTGCTCGGCACGTTGCAGGAGCTAAAAATTTGTTGAAGGAATTAATATTTTACTGTATCTCCTATACTCAAGCAGACTGAAAGAGCACCAAAACCCCAAAACACTATTTTCAGAACTGCTAAAAACACATTTGTGGGTGAAAAAAGCCTGGCCGTGTCCCTGAGCCTGCTTCACCCACTCCACCCGCACGGTTCATGAGCAGAAGATACAGGCATTGCCAGGGAACCTTCATCTCTGGAAAGACTTCCAACGGACAAAAGGCAAACGGTAAATTGCAAAAAAGCATGATGCAGCTGTTTTTCATTTTTATTGTAACTTGTTCAAACAAGTTGTTAAGCTGCAGGTGACATGGAGTGCTATGTATAAAATTGTAGGAAAAGGCGTGAGCCCCTTTAAAATACACTATTTAGAATGTGAAGCTGTTTTGTTTGTTTGTTTAGGGTTCTAGGAGTAGTTCAATAGGAATTGGGATAGAAACCCCAAGCTGACAAGGAGCTATAGAAGAAAAATGCTTTTCTCTCTCTTACACCAAGGATAGCTCTGCGGTAAGTAAAAAACACTGCTATTAGAAAGGGAACACTGTGCTAACCCACTTAAAAGTGTTAGTAGGATCTTAGCTAGGTTTAAGTGTAAATACTTGAGTGTTGGTGAGCTTACTGAATGCCAGGGAGGCGGGCAGATTTCTGTTGTGACTATGGGACAGTTTGTAACAAGGATAATAAAGTCAAGGTACTGGACCATCTGTGCAAAGTTCCCCTCTTATAAAAAAAAAAAAACACCTCTTTTTCCTTATCTTGGAGTTATCAATATATTCTAAATAACTAATCTGTAACTATATATAACTTATTAGTAAAATGTTCTTTATGATCTTCCTTACCAATATTGCTGGCAATAAGTTAATATATCCTCTGGTCACAGAGGGGACTAATGTGTGTATAGCGCTTTAAAATCCCTCAAACCCACCAAACATACTCTTTCATATGATCTGACCAATAATTCTGTAGGGAAGATCATAACTTTGTGCTTGCCACCAGCGAGAGCAAATGTGGTCACTGACATCCTAGTTCACCGACTCAAAAACCTACGGCTCTTGGGGCACCCGCAGGGCTCGGTTGGTTAAGCGTCTGACTCAGCTCAGTCACAATCTCACAGTTCATGAGTTTGAGCCCCACATTGGGCTCTCTCCTGTCAGTCCAGAGCTTGCTTCAAATCCTCTGTCCCTCTCTCTCTCTGCCTCTCCCCCACTCATTCTCTCTCTCTCCGCCCCCCATAATAAACAAACAAACAAACAAATACACAAACACACAAACAAAAAACCCTACTGCTCTTTCTACCATGTGATGTAGATTCTCATGAAGGATAATCTGGTCTCTTCAAGGATGCATGTTAGGCTTGGGTAGAAATTCAGGTAGAGGCGTCTTATAAAAGATCTGCAGTCCTCATCCCTAACTTTGATCTGGCTAAATCCCACCTTGAGCTTAGGGTACTGCATGGGTTTAAGGCCAGCAGCTTCTAAGTCACTGAGCTGAGAACCTAGTAGGCAAAGGCAAGACTAGGAGAGCCTCTGCCTGGCACCTCTGATGCAGAAAGGTAGAGAATAACTCCTTCGTGCGACCCCACCATTACAATATCTTCCTCTGTTCAATGTTCCTGAAAAACTTCATAGAAACATATCTTTTTCATTACCAAAGACACTTCTATAACTGAGTCCTTAATTCAGTACATGAAAACATCATCTTATTTTGAGGGTTGAGAACGGGTAGGAGTATGGTTAGAAAGATATACCATTTCTGGTTGAGTACCCTGATAATAGGAATACTGGATTTTAAATAATGCAATTTTTTTTCCTACAAAACTTAAATTATTTCTATTCTATTCAGTGTCACAAATATTTTACCTTCTATGTGAAAAACATTGTGCTAGGTGTCGAAGGATAGAAAGATGAAAAAGAGATTATTTCTTACCTCCAGGAATCATCAGTCTAATGAAAAGAATCGAAATCTTTCTAGAATACATTTTACTTGTATCTACCTTCTTTAAAAGGGCATACAGAACATTTCTTTGGTGACTTAGGGTCATCATTATGAACATCAGCTATTGTCCTGGGCCACATGACAGGCACAGTGGTAGTTAGAAAACAATGAGGCATAGAAACTAAGGGCTACTGATCACAGAAGTTAACCAAGAACTTGCCTTCTGCCTTCTTGAATTGGGTAGATGTACAGATGGATGGATGGACAGGTAGATGGATGGACAGAACAACAGACACATAGACAGAAATACCCCTGATGTCAATTGACTTTCTTATCTTTTCCTGTTTTTCCCATCTATGTATGAACTAAAGTCCTGCTGTTATGGCAAATGTGCTTTGGGCAAGTATAAAACTGCCTTTAGCAGCCACTGAGGCACAGGTGGCCTACAACCGAGCATCCGCAGAGTCTTCAAAACTGGCTCATTATTTCTTCTTGTCGGGCCTCTTCTCTGTCCCTACTGTCGGTTCCCCACCTCCCTTTATCCCTGGAATTTCCACAAGGTTTGCAACCACCCCTACTAATCTGTGCCCGGTACTCGGCTATGCAACACTCTCGGTTCTTCTCAACCTATAACGGGCACTGCGTGCCCAGCAGAGTGCTGTCACAGAGCGGGCACTCAGGAAATGCAAGCACCTAGTTCCCATTCACAGGCCAGTCTTTGATCTTTCACTGTGCCCAGTCTCTTTGTCTTTCATATGATCAGGTTGATACGTACAGATACTGCTCCTCTTAGGGCTCAGCAAAGCACGTGGTCACAATCCCTCGCTGTGTATTTGTGCACATCTGTGAACAAAGTTTTCTTTTTTTCTTTAACCCTTGAGTAAGACACTCACTATGCTTGCAATAACTCATTTGTGGCTGAACACTCTGACAGCCTAAAAGTGCCTTATTATTTTCATAAATTTCCTCCACCCAGTGGTTCTAATTTAATAAAAGAGTCACTTCTGCGTTATTTATATTTTTATAAATAGTTTGCATTTCCATTATAATGAATACACACTGGGTTTTAGTTATGTTAGTGTGGCTGTGCAATTCACTTTCTAGAAGCAGCATCACCACCCTTCCAATGCTGCTGCTTCTCATCTAATGATGACAAACCTCTAGAGGACATGAAAGCCTAAGGTTCACATCTAAAAGGCAAAGCAGGGGCGCCTGGGTGGCTTGGTCGGTTGGGCGTCCGGCTTCGGCTCAGGTCATGATCTCATGGTCCGTGACGTGAGTTCGAGCCCCGCGTCGGGCTCTGTGCTGACAGCTCAGAGCCTGGAGCCTGCTTCAGATTCTGTGTCTCCCTCTCTCTCTGGCCCTCCCCCATTCATGCTCTGTCTCTCTCTGTCTCAAAAATAAATAAACATTAAAAAAAATTAAAAAAAAAAAAGGCAAAGCAATCACAAAGCATGATTATTTCCACCCGTATAACTCTATACTTGCATCTGAAAAAAAAAAAAGGCTCTTATTTATAACATAAACCACATCATGGAATCCTTTTATTTTCATCTCTTTGCAGGCTCTCATTAAAGCTAACACACATAATAGCATTAAAAAGTGATAGCTATTGCATTATTATGGATTAATGTAAGGTGCATTGACACAAATACTAAAAATGACCATTACAAACACAGAAAAACATTACTCCATCATACTCTTAGGGACTTCATTTCTGTAAGATTTTTTCCTATCTCCTGTTCATCCAGGGTAGAGCCAGAAAAATTAGAGTCTCTGGCTCAAACATATCTTTACTAATAGGATTGTTTTCTCAGGAATTAACTTTCTATGACGCCCCTAGTTTTGAAATTTTACACCCTCTGATAAGTATATGAAAATCCCAGCATTTCACTTTGACCCACTTCAAATTTACATGGCAGAGCTCCAAATGCTGAGAACTGCATAGTGCCCATTCTTAGCACATGATATCAACCATCTGCCCTGGCCATCAGGACAGAGTCCAGATATTTCTCCCATGTGATATTATAAAGGCAATGTGCTCTTGACATTTATGTAATTTTTTTTGGTGAAATTTGCAGGTGATAAATGGATTCTAGCTTTCTCAAACTGGGACCTACCTCACATGCATGTGAGTACTTTTCTTGTGCTGTAGATCAACTGTATGTGTGTGGGGGGTGGGGGGGGGTGGGTGTGTGTTTGTGGTGAGCAATTTAACAGAGACTGAATCATGTGAGTGCCCCCAGAAAAGCTAAAGATTCAGTAACGATTCAAACTGTTATTTTTTAAGTTTTTACCAAACATTTATTAAGTGGAACTGGAGGAAAGTTATTTTGTATTAACAAAAGTGTGTGTCTATTTATGGTGAGTTAACAGAGTTATTAGTTCATGTACATGAATGAACATATCACTTTCACATGCTTCAACCTCTTTCATTTCACAACTATTTGGTATCTCATTACTGGACAGAATTAGTTACTTATACTCCCCCGGGAAGTGATAACTTACACAGATACAGTTACAAAGTTAAAAAATGGATTTCAAAGTTCTTTTGTTTGTTTACTTTCACATTGTCTTTTTTTTTTTTTTTTGTCAAAACATTTTCCAGTTTTCTGTGGTCCTTTTTTCTGTTTAGTTTTCTTTTATGATTTACCAAACAAAATTCTCAGAAATAGAGATTCAAAATAAATGTACAGTATTGTGACTGTAATTAATAATATTGTAATATATATTTGGAAGTAGCTAAGAGAGTATTTCTTAAAAGTTTTCACCACAAGAAAAAAAGTTTGTAACGTGTATGGTAATGGATGATAACCAGACTTATTATGGTAATTGTTTTCCAATATATATATATATATACACATATCGAATCACTAAGTTGTATTCCTGAAACTCATGTAATGTTGTATGTCAATCATATGTCAATAAAATAAATAAATTTAAAAAAAGAAACCACTCATTTCCAGTAAACGGACCTATATAAACTACTACTCGGTGTAAGAATTTCAAGTATGAACTGCCAAATTCAAGCGATTCTAAATCAGGGTAGTGGTGTGGCTTGCCGTAACACTATGCAAAATATTCAATAGAGAAATTCCTCAGTGCCAAGAATTTTTTGTTATTGTTAGGAAAATATTCATCAGGGATAGTTCAACAATGGCAACAATTCTTATTGGTATCTCGTGCCCACCCCTGTGAGGGAGCTGGAACAAATGTCGTATTATCAATCGCCTAAGTGTTACATGTGGAAACCTGAGTTAGCAGGTGCCATATTTGCCATTGATACTAAGGATACTCCACTGGCATACGGTGGTGCCCGGGGAAGCTGCCATTCCTTAACCCAGCTCTGTCCACCCAGACATGCACGTGCATCCACCAATCCATCAGCGAGGCATCAAGAATTACCACACTTAAGAAGAGTAATCCTTCAGTCTAAGTGTTTAAATGCACGATGCTAAACGTACACTGAAGGATTTGAAGCAAGGAACTTGCAACTATGACTCGGTCACACATCTGGTTCAGCCCTGTCCGGATGTCGGAATGCATCAGTCATTTTGGATTTATTCATAATGAAAGAAATCAAGTCACAACCCATGTGGTCTCAAAGGTCTACTTAGATGATGATGAAGACCTATGATACTCCCTGAAGTATGGCAGACTTTCCAAGCTTATTAAGAATATACGTTTCTGACATTTTAAATATCTTAAGTCAGTGATTTTAGCCCCTTGGGCAAAACAGTGTTGCAGCATGTAATTCAGGTTATTTCCACAGAGCCAGTTCAATCTCAAATCATCATTTCTAATGCATGCTTAGCAATGCTACTTGTGTGAAGTCACTTTGCACAGCAGTGCCAGCAACCACACAATGTGACTTCACCAATTTCTTTGTACAGTGCACAAAACAAGTAAACCTCTCAGCAGTTGGGAGCTTTGGCCAGAGGCCTGGGCTTGCCCCTGGGGGGTACCTCGTTCTTCTTCATGAATTCCAGCACAGTCATCTTGCTTCTCAGCCTCACGCACTGGCCTCGTAAACAGATTCCCTAAATGATCCCCAAGATTCTGATGTCACATTCGGAGGGGACGCTTGCTTTTCTTTTTTGCCAATTCTGCCATTTTTTAAGTCATTCCTATCCAGTCAATCACTGTCAAGAGCCATCAATGAATGTTAATGCTCTGTTATTAAAGAATTCTTGGTAACTTGTTTCATAGGGAGAGTTGGCCAAGGGTGACCATGGGAAGGCAAGACAAACAAAACCCATTTCAACCACTCCAAGTTGATTTCTGTGAAACACAGAGAATCGACTGATGTCCCATGCAGGCTCATTTTGAGTAAAGTGGCGTGTATTACAGCCAGAAGGGCAAATGAAGTAACTCTCACAGTGAGCAAACCAGTTAACAGTAGCAGAAAATGTTAGTGGTGCCTGGGTGGCTCAGTTGGTTGAGCATCCGACATCAGCTCAGGTCATGATCTCGTGGTTCAAAAGTTCAAGCCCCGCATGAGGTTCTGTGCTGAGAGCTCAGAGCCTGCAGCCTGCTTCAGATTCTGTGTCTCCCTTTCTGCCCCTTCCCTGCTCTCTCTCTCCCCCACTCTCTTTCTCTCAAAAATAAATAAACATTAATTAAAAAAAAAAAAGCAGTAGTAGAAAATGTTAGAAGTGAAAATACAGATGTAACCCAATGGATTACCCTCATACTCTTGTAAGTTACTAGTATGAGAGTATTATATTTAAGGCATATCGCCCCACACCTGTTAGGAGGGCCATTATAAAACCAAACAAACAGAAGATAGTGAGTGTTACTATAAATGATTGTAAAATGGTGCATCTTCTGAAAAAAACATGATGGAGGTTCCTCAGAAGATTAAAAATACAACTACCATTTGAGACCAAACAATTCCATTTCTCGGTATGCATCCAGAACAACTGAAATCAGGATCTCAGAGAGACATCTGCACACCCGTATTCACAGCAGCATTACTCACAATAGCCAAAAGGTAAAAACACCTATACTTCTAGCCACAGATGAATGAACAGAGAAAATGTGGTGTATCCATTCAAGGGAATGTTACCAAGCCATAAAAAAGGAAATCCTGAATCACGCTACGACATGGATAAAACCCGAGGACATAATGCTGAGTGAAATGAACCACTCACAGAGAGACAAATACTCCATGATTCCACTTATATGAGGTATCGACAGTAGTCCAACTCGAAGAAACTTTTGGTGTTTTATATATATACAACCAATATATATATATACATAAACAATAGTCAAAAATACATGGATCGGCTCTCTCCTAGGGATGCACAAATATCAAAAGCAGGAGCAACAGGGCACCTTATGCTTTTCTTAGTTTACCCTGAGGGTAACAAGCCCTATCTCTATGATCACTGGAGTAGTGTTCGCCGGAAAGCAGCCTGTTCAGAGCCCTATGCCCCCTCACTGCCCCACCGAGCATTTGCACTTAGCTTCACAGCACAGCGAGTGCAATGTCAAAATCACTACGGAAAGACTCTTTACCTTGGTGCGAGGAACCTGGGAAACACTGGACACCGTCAGCTCCTGAGGACAGTTCCCAGAAGAGGCCACAGGTCACAGGTGGGGCGGGCTGCCGGCTGGAACGGCTGTCGCTACCAACAGCATGCCCTAAACCCTGAAACGGAAGAAACCACGTGCGTGTGACCAGGGTGGAACAATTCTGAGTCGTCTCCTTTTGTAGGTTCTTAAATTCCTGCAGGAACATCGCACTTACTGTTTCACCCGTGCTTCTGAAGGCAGGCTGGAAATGGAAACTGTCTGCCTGTCTCATGTACTCATAAACACTTCCTCAAAGCAGTGTGGTTTCTTCCTCGGCACCTGTGCTCACTTTCTGGCTCTTACTCCTCCACTCGCTCACTGTCCTCGGTTGTGTCACTTGCTTCAAGCAATCCAGGTCCTACATTTAGATTCATGGCTACGTATCCATCAGCTGTACCTAAGAACCACTAGACTGGCACATTCCCCTGCACCTTATATGTGGAGGGCAGCTTCTGAGGAGGGGATGCTGGGGACAGGATAGCAGGTGTGGAGCCTCGCTCTGCATTTGCCAAGTATGGTCTGCAGAACAGCAATGGAGCCATCAATGGAGCGTGCTAAACAAGCAGGTTGCTAGACTCTACTCCAGAACTACTGAATCAGAGCCTGCATTTAACAAGATCCCTGCATGAACTGAATGTCGAATGGACGTTACAGTTTGAGAAGCTCTGGTGTAAAATCTGAATATATCTGGAGCCAGATTTTAGAATTCAGGGAGGGGGTATCGTTTCCATAAGTGCAAGGCTACTTCTAGAATAAGGAAATAAATACTATTAATCAAATATTTATTTGTGGGATGCATTACTTACTTTCTTTGAAATAAGAGGAATAAATAAATCCAATTATTTTACGGATAGGGCCTTAAAGCATCATCAATAAGTTTAATAACCTTCCACAATGAGACTTAAATACATACTCTTTTTCTTTGTATTTTAATGAATCTTTTCATAAGGCATAGTTAAATCGTATTAGTAACAAATAGGCGTGTTATCATAATTTAATAATACTGAGAAATAATTCCCCCCAAAAGGGAAACAGGGCATAAACAGGTGAATTTTATATGAAGTCAAAGGAATCTAAGTGCTAGAACCCTCCATTTCCACATGCCCTTACAGGGACCAGCAACTAACATGCTATTAAAGTCTTTGTTCTTTTTCTTAAAGGCAGACTCAAAAACTATATAACTTTGAACCTCCATAAAACCCGGAACCATCCCTGGCCTAATTAATTATGAAAACCATTTTTAACTTTGGAATATACCACTTTTTAGTTTATTTCAATATACTAGAAAATACCTCAAATTATATCACAATCATATAGTCTACAAATGAAAATAACTATTGAAAGAGGACCTGGAAATAATTCTGCTCATAGGTAAGAGAAGTTCTTTGTAATAAAAAGATTCATATCTTTCAAAGTTATCATGTAACACCATTAAACTAAACAAATACATGGTTTATTCATACTTCTCTTCCGCTCTTCTTTTTCTCCCAAATCAACTAAAAAACCTGAATATTGCTGGGGGAAGGGGAATAACTAAAAGAAATACACAAAAATACCTTCTGGGCATTTTTGTTTACTTCTGCTTTATTATTTTCTTCAAGTATTACAAAGTCATATCTACCTCTGCTTGCTTGCGTGTTTTAGCAAATACAAAAGGTAAAACAAAAAAGTTTTAAAAAATACACAGAAAAAATGAGATAAATTCCGCTAACACTTTAGTGTCTCAAACTATTTAGATATAGATATTTTTAATGTGATTTTGAGTGTGTATATTTGTGTGTATTTGTGTTTACATGAGTTGAAGAGATCTGAAAATTGCTATTTCATCCACCAAACTCCTCATATAGTTTTCCAGAGAAAGAAAAACAGCCTTGCCTTTTATATTTGGCTACAATGTATTTCTTATATATCATTATCAGTTAAATGATCTCTCAATGTTGGGAACTTTGTTTCTGATGTTTCATTTTTATAAATAAAGCTATTGTGGAAATGGCTATAGATGTTTCCTCTTACATTTTTCTCATTCCATCCTTAGGATAAATACCTTTAACAGAAATTGTTAAATACTATTTTGAAACATATTACCAGTTTGCTTTCTGAAAAGTTTTATCATTTACAGCAACATCAAAAGACTTCATTAAGAAAAAAAGTGTCTGCCATGAAAGTCAAAAAATGTGTTTTTGTTTTTAAAACTGCTTTATTAAAGTAAAATATGGGGGAGCCTGGGTGGCTCTGTTAGCTAATAAGCATCCAACTGTTGATTTCAGTGCCAGTTGTGATCTCTCGGTGAGTGAGTTCAAGCCCCACATCAGGCTCTGTGCTGATGGTGCAGAGCCTGCTTGGGATTCTCTCTCTCCTTCTTTCTCTGCCCTTCCCCCTGCTCTCTCTCTCTCGTTCTCTCTCTCTTGCTCTCTCAAAAATAAACTTTAAAAAATAAAGCAAAATATGCATACAGAATAGTGTACAACTTAATGAGCTATCACAAAGCAAACACACCCTTGTAGTCCCAACCAAGGTATGGAATATTAGCGGCATGAAAGCCGCCTCATGTCCCTGCCAGTCATTACTCTACCCTTTCTCTTGAAAAGAAACCACCATCCTGACATTTAACACCATGAATTGGTTTTGTAAATTGCTTCTTTAGCTCAATATTAGATGCACAAAATTTATCCATGCTGCTCATTTTATCTACAGTTCACTCACTTTTGTTTGTGGGTAATAATTATGCAAATATACCACATTTTGCCATTCTCTTGTTGAGATGCACTATATCATTTAATGTAGTTTACATATTTGGGCGCTGCTGTTTTGGTCATACAAAAAAGTAAATTTTTAAGTAAACTTACATGTATTTAACATATATATTAACCCATCAATCTTTTTCTTTTGTTATTACATTATTGGTGCTCTCCTTTAAAAATCTTTTCCTTGGGGTGCCTGGGTGGCTCAGTCAGTTGAGCCTCCGACTTCGGCTCAGGTCATGATTTTGTGGTGCATGGGTTCGAGCCCCATGCTGGGCTCTGTGCTGACAGCTCAGAGCCTGGATCCTGCTTCAAGTTCTGTGTCTCCCTCTTTCTCTCTGCCCCTCATCCACTCATGCTCTCTCTCTCTCTCAAGAATGAATAAACATTAAAAAAAATTTTTTTAAACTTTTCCTACCACAGGATTATGAAATGTTTACCTACATTTTCCTCTAATACTTTTTTCATTGTTTGTATCTTCACTTCACTTGGAATTTACTTGGATGTAAAGAGTTAAGTAGTTGTATGTCTGTTCATCTTCCCTCAATGGGTAGGCAATTTTCCCAAGAACTTTTATGAAATAACCCATCTTTTCCCCCTGCTGTCATAAAATGCTTCCTTTATTATATACTAAATTCCCAAATATATACTTGAGTCTCTTTCTGGATGTTCTCTTATGTTTTTAAAACATGCTAATATATTCTTCAATTGGTCATGTAAGTACAAAGTATAAAATTCAAGAGGAAAAACAGCGTATAAAGATAGTAAATAAGGCTTCTTTCACACCTGCCCACCAGACACATAGCTACTCTTCTCAAGTTCGACCATGGCTTTGAGTCATTTGTCTACCATTCCAAAAGTAATCTGTGCCTATAAAAAAAGTAAATATACACTCCTGGGTATATTAACATGTCTTTAAAATAGCATAGCAAAGCACAGTTCTAGAGTTTGCATTTTCATATAAATCAATTCATCCGTGCTATCTCATCCTTTGTAATATCTGCATTATATGAATTTATTTAAAACCTATACCTCCTGATGAACTAAAACACTGTGTGTCAGTCATCTTTTGCTATTATCGGTAAACCTGAAATGAGTATCTATGGGTAAATCTCAGAAGTACAATTCAGGATTGAAGTATATGTGTATTTTTTAAACTACACACTTTGCAGGGTGCCTGGGTGTCTCTGTTGGTTAAGCATCTGACTCTTGATTTCAGCTCAGGTCATGATCTCATGGTTTGTGAGATCTCATGGTTTGTCCCTTGTTGGGTTCTGCAATGACAGCACGGAGCCTGCTTGTGATTCTCTACCTCTCTATCTCTCTCTCTCTGCCCCTCCCCTGCTCTCTTTCTCAAAATAAAATAAATAAACATTAAAAAAACTATTTATTTTGAAATAATTACAGATATATGCTGTTGTAAGAAATAACACAGATATACCCTGTGTCACTCACCTAGTTTCCCCCAACTGGTACCATTTTACAAAACTACAGTACATTATTACAACCAAGATATTGACTCTGATACAGCTGACATACCGAATATTTCCACCGCAAGAACGCTTCATGCTGCCCCTGTGTAGCCATACCCACTTATCTCTTTCCCCTATCCCCTTCTTAACCCCTGGGGACCACCAGTCTATTCTCCATTCCTATAATCTTGTCATTTAAAAATGTTACATAAATGGAATCATGCAGGATGTAACTTGTTGGGATTGGCGTTTTTCACTCAGCATAATGCTCTGGGGATTCATCAAGGTTGTTGCCTGTATCAACAGTTCATTTCTTTTTATTGCTGAGTACTATTCCATGGTATGGATGTATTATAGTTTGTTTAACTATACACTGAAGGACATTTGGGCTGCTTCCAAATTTTTGGCTATTAAAGATAAACATGCTATAAACATTTATGTACAGGTTTTTGCGATCATAAATCTTCATTTTTCTGGGATAAATGGCCAGTAATTCAATTCGTGGTTTGAACGGCAGTTGCAGGCTTCGTTGTTTAAGAAATTGCCAGATTGTTTTCCCAAAGTGGCTGTGCCATTTTACATTCCTACCAGCAATGTGTAAGTGGTTCAGTTTCCCTGCATCTTTGCCAGCATTCGATGTTGCCACTAGTTTTTATTTTAGCTATTCTGCTAGGTTTATAGTAAGATGCCATCGAGATTCTAATTTGCGTTTCCAAAATGACTAACGATGTCCAACATCTTTTCACATACTTATTGACCATCTATGTACACTCTTTGGTAAAATGTCTCTTCATGTATTTTTCCCATTTTCTAATTGGATTATTTTTTTATTATTGATTTCTTAGAGTTCTTTATATATTCTATGGTACTAGACTTTTCTAAGTGGTTTGCAAATATTTCCCCGGTCTGTAGCTTCTATTTTCATCTCTCAACACTCTTTCAAAGTAAAAAAAAAAAAAAAAAAAAAAAAAAAAAAAAAAAAAAAAAAAAAAAAGCTAATAATTAAGTCCATTTGGTCGATCTTTCTATGAACCATGTTTTTGTTGCCAAGTCTAAGAACTCTTTGTCTATTCCTAAATCCTCCAAATTTTCTGTTTTATTCTAACACTTTTATAGTTTGAAGTCCATGACCCATTTTGAGTTAATTCTTACATAATGCATGAGACTGAAATTGAGGTCCATCTTTTCCCTATAAAGGTCCAATTGCTCCAGCACGGTTTGTTAAAAGGGCGTCTGTCTCCACTGAAACGCATTTGAACCTCTGTCAAAAGTCAGTTGTGCACATTTGTGTGGATCTTCATCTGGGTTCTCTGTCCTCTTCCACCAGTCTATCTATCCCTCCACCAATACTACAGTCTTGATTATAGCGGCCATAAGAATCGGGTAGACTGATTCCTCCCATTTTGCTTTCTTCCAAATTCATTTTTTTACTTTTAATATTTTAGTTTAGTTAAGAAACAGTGCAATATTGGTTTCAGAAGTAGAGTTCACTGATTCATCACTTGCACACAACACCTAGTACTCATCACAAGTGCTCCCCTTAACTCCCATCACCCATCTAGCCCATCTCCCACCCACCTCCCTCTATGTACCCTCAGTTTTCAAAATTCTTCAACTATTCTAGTCCTTTGCTTTTCCATGTAAAAATTAGAATAATATTATCAATATCCACATATATCTTCCTTGGGATTTGGATAGGAATTACTATCAAAACTTTCATGTATCTCCTTCGGGAGAATAGACATCTTCCGCTCCATGAACATGACATGTCTTTCCCTTTATTTAGACCTTTTGTTCTTTCATGTGTACTGTGCAGTTTTCAGCATACAAATCTTGTACGTGTTTTGTTAGATTTATAACTAATTATTTCTTTTTTGAGCAATTATCATATTTTAAAATATCTGTGTTAATATGTTCTGATATTTTTATATTGAGCTTATATTCTGTGACCTTGCTGAACTTGACTTACTAGTTCTGGGATTTATTTTATTTTTTAACAAATTCTTCGATATTTTCTATGTACACAATCATACCACCTACAAATAAAGACATTTATATTCTTTCCTTCCTTCCCAGTATCAGTGCCTTTTCCCCCTTTTCTTGCCTTACACTGTTACATAAGAGTGCTAAAAGCAGATATTCTTGCCTTGCTCCCAACCTTAAAAAGAAAGCATTAAATCCTTCACCTTTAACTAGGATATCTATAGCATTTTTTGAAGATTACCATATATCAAGTTGAATCAATCTCTCCTAGCCCTGATTTTTTATGAAAGTTTCTTGTGAATAGGTGTTGAATTTTGTCAAATGCTTTTTCTGTATCAATTGATATGGTCATGGGTCTCCTCTTCTCTAACCTGTTCATACAGTGGATCACATAGGTTGATTTTCAAATACTGAACCAGCCTTTCATCCATGGAACACATTCCCCTCGGTCATGCTTTATAGTTCTTTTTATATATTGATGAAATTTATTTGCTACTAACTTAAGTATTTTTGCATCTCTTTAAGAGATATTGGTATGTCTTTTTCTTTTTTGTATTGTTTTTGTCTGCTTTTAGTATTAGGGTAATACTAACTTGACGTAATGAATTGAGAAGACTTTCCTTCTATTTTCTGGAAAAGACTGTGCAGGATTGGTATTAATTATTTTTTAAGTGTGTGATAGAAATCTCCAAGAAACCAACTGGACCTGGATATTTCACTTGGGGAAGATTTTAAATCATGAATCCCATTTCCTTAATAGTTACAGGGATATTCAAATTATCTACATTGTATTGGGTGAGTTGTAATAGTCTGTGCTTTTCAAGGAATTGATTTATTCCATCTAAGTTGTCAAATTCATGTGGGTAAAATTGTTCATATTACCTTTATTCCTTTTCGATGTCTGCAGGATCTGCAGTGATACCTGCTGTTTGATTCTGGATATTGGTAATTGGCATTTTTCTCTTTTCTCAGTCTTGCTAGAGGTTTGTCAATTTTATTGATCTTTTCGAAGAACCAGTTCTTCGTTCCACTGATTTTCTCTGTTCTTCTGTCTTCAATTTAATTGACATCTGATTTTATTTTTGTTATTTTCTTTCTTCTGTTTGCTTTGGGCTTACTTTGCTATTCTTTTTCTAGGCTCTTGAGGTGGGAACTTAGATTATTGGTTTAAGACATTTCCTCATTTTTAATAATATGAAATTGGTCCCATATATTTCCCTCTCACAACTGCCTTGGCTACTGCCCAAAAATTTTGTTATGTTGTATTTTCAAGTTCATTTAGTTCAATGTATTTTTTTTAATTTCCCTTGACATTTCTTCTTCGACTCATGGATTATTTAGAAACGTGTTTAATTTCAAAGCATTGGATCATATTATCTTTCTATTATTGACTTCTAGTTTTATTTTATTGGTTGGAGTCAGAGAATATACTCTATAGGGTATCAAATCTATTAAAATTTTAAGATTGTTTTATGATGCAGTATGTGGTCTTTCTTGGTATATGTTCATGGGCCTGTGAAAAGAATGTATATTTTGTGCTGCTTAGTGGAATGTTTTATAAATGTTAATTAGATCCTGTTGGTTGATGGTGCTATGAATTACTCCATATCCTCACTAATTTTATGTGTAATTGTCTTGTCAGTTGTGGAGAAAGAGGTGTTGAAGTGTTCACCTATAATTATGGATTTGTCCATTTCTCCCTTCAGTCCTATCAGTTTTTACTTCACATATTTTGTAGGACTGTTGTTGGGTGTTTTACATTTAGGATTGCCATGTTTTCTCGGCGGATTGATCCTTTTATCTGTATTGATCCTTTTATCCGTATATAATGTCCAGCTCTGTCTCTGGCAATTTCTTTGTCTGTATTATCTAATGATATAATCTTGAATTCCTTTGATTAATGTTTGCATAATATATATGTAATCGTATGATTTTATTTTTTTTAAGATTTTGTTTTTAAGCAATCTCTACACCCAATATGGGGCTTGAACTCACAACCCTGAGATCAAGAGTCACATGCTCCACCAACTGAGCCAGCCAGGTGATCCTATAATTGTAGGATTTTATATATGTTCCTATACTTGTTACTTTCAACGTGCCTATATTGTTATATTTGAAATGAGTTCCTTATAGAGAGCATATAGTTGGTTCGTGTTTTTTGTAATCCACCCTGACAATTTATGTCTCTCATTTGATGTTTTTAGATTATCTGCATTAATGTAGTTATCGATGGGTTAAGGCTTAAGTCTGCCATCTTATTTTTTATTTTCTGTTTTTTTCTATTTTTCATTTGTTTTTTCTTGTGTTTCAAGTGGATTAGATGACATTGTAGAATTCCATTTTGATGTATCTAGTGTTTTGGAATGTATCTCTTTATTTTTTAAAAAGTTGTTAATGTTTATTTTTGAGGGGCGGTGCACAAGCCAGGGAGGGGCAGAGAGAGAGGAGGACACAGAATCCAAGGCAGGCTCCAGGCTCTGAGCTGTCAGCACAGAGCTGTGGGGCTCAAAGTCTCGAGCTGTGAGATCATGACCTGAGCCAAACTCAGATGCTTAACCGACTGAGCCACCCAAGTGCCCCGAAATATATCTCTTTAGTATAATTTTTCAGTGGCTGCTCTGGGTGTTACATATATACATAATTTGTCTATTGGTGGCATCTTTTTACCAGTTCAAGTATAGGAAACTTACCTACCTTTTATGTCCCTTTTCCTTCTCTATTTAAAATATAGTTGTATTAAATATTTCTTCTACGTTTCTTTAGAACCTCCATCAAACCACGTTATAATTTTCATTTCAACCACCTACTATAATTTAGAAACCTCACAAGAAGGAAAGTCTAATGTATTTACCCATACTTTTGCTTACCATGTTTTCTTGCCTTAATTTCCTAAAGTCCCCCCCCCCCCCCGCCTTTTTTTGTTTTTGTTTTGTTTCCCTTCTGTTCAGAGAACGTTCTCAAGCTACTTTGCTGGGGGAAGGTCTGCTAATATCTGGTATATGTGCTGCCGAAGCGAGCACAGGTCTGCTAATATCTGGATCTTATTTAAACCTTCTATTTTAAATGGCCTTTTCTGACACTGATCTCAGAGGGGAAGGGAGGATAATACCTCAGTATTGCTCCATTGACACTCAAATGGGAGTTTCTCATTACTGCTGGTTACAGTTATGGGTTCTGTCTCTGAATAAGGTCTCCTAAGACACTGAGCTGGGGTTAGTAGCTTCATTACCACTGGGCAACGGTGAGTCTCTGCAAGGCCTCTTCTGTCACAATCCAAGCAGGAAGACGGAGGGATGCCTAACTTTTTTTCCAGGTGGAGATGGAAGTCTAGATTCCCCAAGTGATCGCCACTGACACTGCAATGGGAAAAAGGAGCAACTTATTACTGCCCAGTGGGGCTGAAAGTCCTGGCTCCTTTTTTGGTTTCTGACTGCACTTCATTAGGAGTATTGTTATAGCCTGTAGTGGATAAAAGTCTAGGTTCCCCACTCTGCTTTTCCTGGCATGGGTGGTGGTGGGGCTAGTTGTTTTGTTTTGTTTTGTTTTGTTTTGTTTTGTTTTGTTTTGTTTGTCTATAATGTTTGGTGGAGTAAAGAGGTTACTGAGTAAAAGTGTTCTATTTTACCGGCTATTCCTTTCCTATCTTTCTGGATAAAAAGAGTAGACTTCCTTGGGATTTGTTTTTTTGTTTGTAGCCATTGGCATCCCGTGTTGCTGGCCTCTTAATTGCTCAGTCTTGGATACATGAAGCCAGAAGAAAATTTAGAGAACTCCCCACTGGATCATTCCTCTGGTCCTGATGTCCTCAACCAGTCTTTCTTCTTGTCTCCACCTTTCAGAACCTTGTGTTTATTCTATGTATAACGTCCATGGTTTTCAGTTGAACTTAATGAGAGGAACAGGAGAAAGTACTTCTACTCCAATACTCAGAAGTCTACATTTATAGTTTAGATCATCATTGGTGATTATCTAATTGCCTTCTATAGATGTACCGATTTACATTTCCATAGAGTTAGTCTTGTTTTCTGCTATTGGTCTTCATGGTAGAAATTGCTCCGTCATCTATCTGTCTTTGCCCTCACATCTGATTTGTCCAGGTTATAGGGGTTTCACGCCTGCCATTTTAGAGTCAACTTAAGCATTTCTGGTAGGAAATTCTTCTTTATGGGTGGAAAGGACGTAGGGACTGCCATTCAGAAGTAAGCTTTCCACAGATGTTCTCCTTCTTTCATTTGCCTGCCTCCTACTCAGCACCGTTCACCTGATTTGAAGACTGTTAGTGAACCTTCTCTAAGCCTATTCCACCTACAGAAAAAAAGAAAACACCGTACAGAGTCGTGAGGAGGGAAATTGTATTCCAATTTCTCGTATCTCATGTTCATTTATTTGAAATCAGGCTATATTTGACAAAACTTCCTTGATGCTTGTGGTATTTTATTGGGATAATTCTTTTGTCTCTCCATTCTCTCCCACCCTCTATGTATGCTTCTCATTGTCCATTTTTATCAGCATTTTAAGAGTATGTGTATGCAAACTGCTGTCTTTCAGAGATGCCTCAAGTGTACACCTTTTATAAATACCTTATTTTCAGAGGCAGAAGGTACCAGTAAGAAAACTGGGGATGGACAACAGCAGTTCTGTTGGAGGAGTATCCAGTATGACTTGTTTAGCTCTTACACTTGATTATACCACCTCTTTGTTTTCCAGACTTTTGTGTCTTGTAAGTCCTTAAACGCTACTTTCAACACTAGTATGAGCAGTATATTCCAAGATGAAGAAGGCGGCAATACCGTGTGGAAGCCATATCACTTAAAACAGGAATACAATTAAAACACCTTCACTCAGTTAAAGCTCATTGCCATTAATACATTGTCCGCCAAATGCATTTTGCTTGTTGTTTTTTTTTTTAACTCAAAAGCTGAAGCTCCTGTTTTTCTCTACAAAGAAACACACAAACACAAAATAAAAAGATTAACTCTTTATGTACCTCAATGTAGTATACGAAGGTAGGTGTGTGTGTACATACACAAACTTCTGATAAAACATTTGCTCACGGTAAAGTATTTTGAGCAGAAAAAAGAAATGCATAAAAATGTAACGCCACATAATACTATTTAGCTATGACTGTTAACTTTTCTTTGGAATATTCCACTCTAGTTTCTTCCTATGCACTTTTTTCTTCTTTTTATAAAATGGGCTCGCTCATACTATAAATACCATGTGAACCCTGTTTTATTCACTTAACATAATAATGTGTTTTCCCATTTGGTTAAATGGTCTTTAAAAACATGAGTCTTTAATGGCTGTAATAATATTCTACCTTCATGACGGTATCATAATTTATTTAAACATTCTTCTATGTGAGGGTAAGCTTCTACATTTTTGCTGTTTTTAATAATGCTGCAAGGTATATTATTTTACATAAATCTTTGATTTATTTTCTTTTCTTAGGATAGACTGCTAGAATTTGGATTATTGGACTGTGGCTGCTGCAGCACAAACTTCCCTCCTAGAGCAGGAAACACTGCTGTGGGTCAAGAACAAGCCGTTCGCTCCTGGCCACAGCACTGAGAAGAGATTGCAAATTCTGCATCCTTATAGCAAGACACTGTTGGGGTTCCCTTTCAAGTACTTATTTCCTGTGCAGCAGTGTGACCAGGCAAGCCTGGGGCTCCTCCTGCTTGCAAAAAGATTTGCCTGCTCTGCTCCTTAGGAAAGCTGCTAGGAACCAGGGAAACTGAGTCATAAATGTGTGCTTTCTCGTGTTTGCAGTCCTGCCTCTTTCCACCACTGGAGTAAAATAAGGATCCGATGAGAGTGTGAATGAAAGGTGCGACATTTTCTGCCGGAAGTCCTATCTACTAATTTATTTCAGGAGAAAGGAAAGAGTTCCCATGCTATAAGGAAATAGCATCTCTAAAACAAAATTGGGAACACAGTAACTATACATAAGTAGGCTTTTATTATTTATTTTCTTTTTTGAGGGGGAGGGGAGATAAAATTTAGAAACTCTATAGTTTCACCACACTATGTGACTATACTGGTGTATCTCTGATCACGTTGTGCTTTCAATGAGGCACTTTCGAAGCTGCTTTCTTTTCCTTAATAAATCGTGTGAGTTATTTAATTGTAAAAATGTGGTTTGTCATATGCTACTTTATAATATTTCATTCTTTAAGAATGTTTTCTATTGCTGCCAACACAAATACCACTATCTTTACACAAAAGGAACTCTCATCTGTCAACTAACTTTGAAACACCCAATTTCCACCAGTTGTTTGCTCTTCTTGGAGCAGCCCTAGCAGGGAACGATTTACATTTTATTTATTCATGCTCTTTGCTCATTTTTTCTATTGAGGAGTTAGGGTTTTGTTTTTTTTTTTCTTATAGATTTGAGAAATACCTTTAAATATTGATGATATTAACCCTATGTCTGTCATATTTGTTCCAAATATTTTTCCCACTTTTCAGGACCATTTGATTTTGTGCCTGGTGCATTTCTTCCCCCCACCCCCTTTTTTTTTTTAACCATTCAGAGATGTTTAAATTTAGTATGTTAATGTATCTCTTACTTTAGCATTTTTTCTTTCTTATAGTTAGTATACATTCCCAAGTCCAAAATCACATGTATTTTAAGGTATATTTTATTCTTCTAGTTTTATTGTGATTTTTCTATTTTATTGTGATTTTAAACAATAAGATATTTTTGAGAAATCGTTTGATTCATCATTGATTTAGCTGCCATTTTTATCATATACTAAATTATTTCATATATAGGGTATTTTACAGACCTTCTAGTGTGCCACTGTACTGTTTGTGGATTCTTAGACTGTTTCCTGCAAGAGAATTGAGTACCCTGAATATTTTGTCCTCTGGTGCCATTGATTTTTTTCCCCTCAAAATTTTAACTAGTTCACCCATTTATTCTTCTAAATGAATTTTAGGATCAATAATTCAAGTTTCAAAAGAAAATTTGCTTATATTTTAAACATAAGATTTAAATTTTGTGATTATTCAAGATGTTTATACTGGTATACACATAAAAAGGTATTCGAGTTTACTACTGGCCATAGCATAACGAGTAGATACAGATTTTGAAGTCTGATAATGTCCAGTGCTAGTGTAAATATGGGAAAAATGAGCATTTTTATAGACCATCAATGAAAAAGGAAATTGGTAGCTTTTTAGAGGAAATTTGTGTCTATCAAAACACAATATGTGCATACTCCTCGATCCAACAATTCCCCTTCTAGGAACTTGCCCCATAGACAGTCTTACACACGTGCACACAAATATACAAGGCAGGTCATTGTGCCATCGCTTGCAATAATCCCCTAATGGAATCCACATAAAAGTCCAGTTACAATAGGTGAATGGTAAAGTCAACTATGGGGTAAGCATACAATGGAATGTTGCATAGCTATTAAAAAGAACAAAGTATACCTATATGTAATGATATGGAACAAAATCTCTGAGATATATTATTAAATAAAAAAATAAGTTTCAGAGCAATATGACCAACATAAAGCTACTTATATTTTAAAATCTCTGTCTTTGTGTGTGTAGGTACATAGGTAGTATGTATATGTATAAAGAGTATTTAGTCAGACAGACACTAAAAGAGCAATCATATTTACTTCTAGGGAGGTAGGTGAGGTTAGGGAGTAAAAGGGATTGTAATTTTTTTTAATGTTTATTTATTTATTTTGAGAGAGGGATAGAGAGTACTGGTGCACGCGAGCGGGGAAGGGGCAGATAGAATTCCAGGCAGGCTCTGCACTGCCAGCCCTCGATCTCACAACCATGAGATCATGACCTGAGCTGAAATCAAGAGTCCAACACTTGAACCAACTGAGCTGCCAAGGCTCCCCAAGAGATTATAATTTTTAACCTAAGTATTTCTATATTATTTTAGGTATCTATTACATGCTTATGTTCATGTACAACTTGTGTATTTTACAGAAAAAAATTTTAAAGTAATTATTAATATTACCTTCTCCTTTTATTAATATCACCTAACCTTTTGGGTAGTCTTTGTGTTTGTTCACTCTTGAACTGGGAGAAAGTTAACCCTACCTGGACTTGGCCAACAGATAAATACATGTAACTCCAGGCTGGTGATGCCCCTTGGGTGGTACTTTCTGAACACTCTATGGTTCCTCTGCTCTGGTACAAGTTGGTCTGGACACCTTGGGTATTTAATTAGCATTCATTGCAGACTACCCTAAGTAACTGAGGTGAGATTTTTTTCACCCTATCATTGCATAGTTCTCTACCCCAAAGCCCCATCAAACAAATAATACCCAAAAAGCCACAATCCAGGCACTCAATGCTAGATGAGCTCTTTCTGCCCTCACCTACATAGTCTTGACAGTGTGTTAGAGCAGGGAGGGGACTTTACCACCGGGGATGGATTTTACTGTTTCCCTACAGCACCACCGCTAAACAAGGAAGTGTAGTCTACGAAGATAGGAAAAAATTCATGTAGACGAGAAGATGTGTTTCGGTTATTTTGTACATGTCAGAAAGTCATGACCTACAGGAGACAGTTGCTCGGGCTTTCTTACTGGTACAGAAACCCAATACTGGCCAATGGTTTTTATTTTCAATGCAGCTCCCTCAGCCTTATAATCAGTGGAAATTCCTCTAGGAAACCTGCAAAAGGCTATCAGTCTTTTTTTCCACTGGTATTTTGTTTTTATCTTTTTCTGTGTCACTATGGGTACTTAAATGGAAAGTTGATGGGGGCGCCTGGGTGGCTCAGCTGGTTAAACGTCCGACTTCAGCTCAGGTCATGATCTTGTGGTCCATGAGTTCGAGCCCCATGTCAGGCTCTGTGCTGACAGCTCAGAGCCTGGAGCCTGCTTCAGATTCTGTGTCTCCCTCCCTCTCTGCCCCTCCCCCACTTGCGTTCTCCTTGTCTCTCTGTCTCTCAAAAATAAACATTAAAAAATTTAAAAGTAAATAAATAAATGGAAAGCTGGGAGAGGCTACTTCAGGGCCTATCAGCCAGATGATACTATAAACATGTTATTTTGTAAATAAAAGTAAAGCCCAAAACACAGCATAACAACCCTAGAGGACAAAAGAGGCCATACATACAAAAGGTGTATGTATACAAACACAAGCACAAGAGCACTTTTCTGCACTAGGGTGAGTGTATCTGCCACTTACTAATCAAGCTTGGTGGCTCTCTGGGGTATTAATTCTTGCAAGGACCAAATACACATTTATTGCCTGTGGGTACGGAAGAACAGGGGAAGGATTATGGTAGCTGCTCTCAAGATCAGAAGCAAGGGGACAAAAAGGAATGAGTGGAAGAATTAAGGGGCACAAAGAGGCTGAAATCTGAGTGGAAATAAAGGTAGACAGAGGGGCATAAATAGAGGATTAATACCTGCAACGTGGTGAAAAGGACAGAATCCAAGAGGGGGTGCAAGAGAAAAAAAAAAACCTCTATAAATTATCCGTAGGAAATGGAATCTCTCCTGGAAAAGACATTCAGCTTAATTTTTTCCAGACTTAAAACTGGAATTTAGTGCCACCAGAAAATAGTAGGTAAGCATGAAAGCTGAGGCAATTTATCACAGTTATCATTTCCACCGATAAGCATTTCTTTGTTTGAACAAATGGCCACTATAAAAAAACAAAGTCGCAATTGAATTAACAACCTGGCTTACAGTGATGTCCCCAGCAAGAAAAAAACATAGGAAAAACTATAATATAAAAAGATGGAATATATGTTTTGTTTTGTTTTGTTTTGGTCTTTTGACAGAGATAAATGTGCCAGAAGGGTATCTTCCACTTTTTACTTTAAATGTCGAAATACATGTTCTGTTCATATACTTCCTAAAATTTCTACATGTGAGAAGTGGGTGTTTAAAATTATCCAGTATCAGTGAAATCTGATATATCTCAGGATTTTGTTTGATCTTGTCAGCTACTCAGAGCAAGATAAGGCAGCAAAGGAGGGAACTTTGCACTAGACTTGCAGTGGGAACCAGTGTGTGTGTGTGTGTGTGTGTGTGTGTGTGTGTGTGTGTGTGCGCGCGCGCGCGCGCATGTGTATATGTGCGTGTGTGCATGCGCGTGCTGCCGTAGGCAAAGCCTACTGTTCACTCTGACCTCCATTCGGGGCAAAAAGGAAACTAGGGGGTTCAGGACCCAGGACAGTGGGTAGTCCTTGGAAGCCCCCCGGCAATGGTCAGCAGACATTTATCTGTCGATGGGGACGCTGAAAGGCACTGTCACCGACCTGCACTGTGGGCTAGCATAGCCCCAGCAGCATAGCTCCAGGGGAGCCGGTGGAGTTAAGTAGGGGTTCATTCCTACGAAGGGGACCAAATGATTGACTAAGAAGAGAGTTCTGACCCGGAACACATGCAAGCTGCCTGAAATTTAGGAAGTCAGGCACAGATGGTTTGCTGTTACCAAGAGGCATCAGAAGGGTTAATATCTAATGAGCTGACACTGAATCCTGGGAACCGGGAACCATACCCAGGGTCATGCAAGTCAGAGTGACACAGAGCAAATGCTATAAAAGTTTCTTTTGTTAATAGTAGCATAACATCACATCCCATTTCAAATGATAGAATCTTCTCAAAGGAGAAATTTTGCATTTAAAGTCTGTGACTGACAACTGCTTCGTGGAATTGTGGAAAGAAGACTACGGAAGAGCAGACAGGCCAGTGGCTCAGGCTACCAGGCTGCTGCAGTCCGTCCAGGCCCCAGTGTAATGCACTGTCTAACTCTGAGCGTCATCACTTAACCCTCCAGGACTTCAGTTTTCTCCTCCCAACAGTCTCCATGGCCACCTCAGAAACTCTCATTGAAGCCAATGAATGTTTAGTATGAGGCACCTATTACAAATATTCTCTTGGTAAAAATTAGCCTACATTGTGACATTCCTACTTACTCAACAAATTGAAAGGAAATAATCACACTCCAAAATGGATGTTCGGAACATTCCAGCTTCCTTCGCTGAAGTCCTTTGAAAAGTAGACTTAGTAACAAGCACACCACAACCCTGCGAGACTAATAATGGAATAAATCATGTTAATCCTCGCGACGTGCAATTTTCTCTCACTCTTCGGTGCCCCGGTCAGCTGTCCCTGGGACAACAGCTGGTATATCAGGACTGGCTTTGCCCCACAGTTTGGGGCCATCAGTCCTGTCTCCCCTTGGCTGGCCAGGCACAACTATGGTATTGCTGAGCAACTAAACCGTGCTGGCTCTCATATGGGGGCAGGAAGGAGAGAGGCTGGTCTTAGATGCATGCAGAATGTGGGGGTTGTCTGGGTATGACAGATGGGCAGCACAAAGCATCCCGTCCCCCTATGAATTGCAGCAATAGGCCCCCACATTAACTGCAGCAATAGGTGGCCAGTGCAACCCAATCAGAAAGACTTCTCTGCCAGACCCAAGTTTCCTAGTGTGGGTTTCCCCCAGGTCTCCAGGGAAGACTGCCCTCGGGTCAATGCTACTTGAAATGCAAGGGAAGACCTGACATTCAGGAGCCTCTCCCAGGCCAGCAGTGCCCTGAATGGCTACATGAAGAATTTCCCAGGCCTAACTCAGTCATTATTTCACCACGGTCGTGGCACCAGAGGGGGAAGACTGGAAAGCAAGGGGTGCGAGAGGGGGAACTATTATATGGATCTAATTTTGTGGAGAACAGCATAAGCTGTTGGGAACACTACTTCATAAAGCCCAGTGTACTCATCTCATAGCCCCTCATTGTTCATGGAATCCCAACATCGGCACGACACTCAGACCTTAAATTTATTCAGAACCAACTTCCCAAGAGCTCAAGATATTGCACACAAGTATTCATTTTTATTAATCTACTAAATCTTCACAAAGTTCCTCTCCCTTTGGTTAGAAATGAACAAAAAGCAGGGTTAATCTCTTATGTCTCTTTCAACTGTGGTAGCCAGATTTAAAGAGAACAATCTACCACAGGCGACACAGAAAGTTAAGGAGGATGCTCAGAAATACCGGTCCCTAAAGGAGAAAAAGAAAATCAACAGCACATCCACAAGCCTTTGCCCTTGAAGCTCCACTGGCCACAAACATGCAGGAGGGGCCAGCCCCACCCACAGCCCTTCCTAGTCTCAGACACCAAGAAAGCAGGAGGCAGTTTCAGAGCATGTATAGATTAGGTTCTTCTGACTTTAGTGGGCAGTTGCCACATTTGAATTCGAGTCATTTAAGAACAGCACTAACAAATACTCACTGAGGGTCTCTGCTTTATCTACATAGATGTCCAAAGACACTCTTCATGTCCTGTTTCTCCCCACTCTTGATAACAGTCTCCCCCTCTATGTACAGCATAATAAGTCTCTCTAATGGTTCCTCAAGAAATAGATCTGAAAATGGCAGGCACATTTCACCTTTGTCCAGCCAGGATCTCATGAGGTTGAGGATGTGGGTGTAGTTTGAAACCCATCATGACAAAACCATCCTCATCTGGCAAAGGGAAAAACCCCAATCCTAATTCTCTGCTGAGAGTCATTAGAGAAAGCCCGAGAAAGTACAGGAAGAAGGGTCAAAGAGCAACTCTTGGATTTACAGAAGCACAGGCCACGAAATCAGAGCCTACTTGATTCAAGCCATGCACTAACAAGGATATATATGGACTAGGAGATTTTTATCCCCACGGTTTCATTCTGCAATATAGCACTGCATTTGCTCATCTTTCTGGATGGCCACGAAATAATGGTACATCTTGTAAATATAGGTTGGTTACTTCAGAGAGGGGGGTAGGAATTAGTTTTAAACCTGTCACATAGTTTCAAGTTATTTCCCATGAGATTTCATACCAGGCCACAGCACTGGAAGCCATAATTTCCATATTTATTGGAAACAGCGTCTCAGCCAAAGTGGTGCATTGTGTTCTCACAGTGAGACCTCACCCAGGGAAACAGAATTAACTCACACTATCATCTTAAGTGTCTAGGGTCTTTTTTCAGAAAACTGTAATATTTGACCCCCTAATTCAGAGAAAGTTTCTTCAAATCCACTGCCTTTTAGCAAAGACTATAACTGGAGGAACTGATTTCTAACCTAATAAACTTCTTTGCCAACCTAACCAAAGAAGTTTAAATCTGTGTTGTGCAAATGGCTATTTGTTTTGACCCATATGTCTCCCAGCATTATTGCTTAGCTGAATCTAAAAGTTACATATTTTATGCTCCAAGTTTCACAATCTGTTAAAATATATTTTTATATGAAAAAAATATGTTTTCACATATATTATATGTGAAAACTACACGGGGGGGGTGGGGGGGTATACAGGCCATATATATTCAAACCATTAAAAAACAACCAAAGAATAAAGAGCGCTATGTATTTTCTGTGCAATAAATCTGGATATTGGATTTTAAAACCACTGACGGCTAGCATTGCATTATTAACTCATTGAGGCTTCCAGTTCAGAATACAACTATCTACACATTTGGATTTTTAGCTTTATCTAGGAATATTGGTATCTCTTTAGAACTACAGACAGCACAGGGTTGGCATGAAAATCAACACATTCACCACAAAAACTGTGACATACACAAACTCTCGCACAAAGGGAAAAGGTTTGAGAAATTAGGTACAATTAGTTACAGAGAACAAACTGGCTATTGTATACAATTGTTAAGAACCCGATATTTTCTTTATTTTTTTTAAGTTTATTTATTTTATCTTGGGGAAGGAGAGACAGTAGGGTAGAGAGAGGATCCCAAGCGGGCTCGGCATTCTCAGCACGAAGCAGTGCTCGAATCCATGAGCCATGAGATCATGACCTGAGCCAAAATCAAGAGTTGGATGCTAAACCAACTGAGACACCTAGGCGTCCCTATAAGTCAATATTTTCTTAAAAAGAGTTACGTTGAAGATAGATTGGTATTAGTCTTAGATCACTAATACTTGATTCTTTCCTTTCATACTCATTGACTGATCTCTTAATTAAACCAAAAACAAACTGCGTTGATCCAGATAGTCTGAGTTAGGAGCAGGCATTGACCACTGTGGTTAATAACAGTACCCTCCCATAATATATCCTATGGCAGATTAGGAATCTAATCCAGCATGGTTTTTGTTTTTATGTTTTTAAAAATGCCCTTTACATCTATAAGCGACTTAGAAATTCTTCAATGCTGTTTTAAATAAGTAAAAATTTTTTATTGTTATTTTTGATATAATTATAAAATATATAAACATAAAATTATAACATATTTTGGCAGTCTTGCAAAATTCTTCTTAAAATACTTTCCGAAGGGGCGCCTGGGTGGCTCGGTTGGTTAAGCGTCCAACTTTGGCTCAGGTCATGATCTCACGGTCTGTGAGTTCGAGCCCCGCGTCGGGCTCTGTGCTGACCGCTCGGAGCCTGGAGCCTGTTTCGGATTCTGTGTCTCCCTCTCTCTCTGCCCCTCCCCTGTTCATGCTCTGTCTCTCTCTGTCTCAAAAATAAATAAACGTTAAAAAATTAAAAAAAAATACTTTCAGAAAATTATCACACTCAAAGCGGCATATATACTCTCTACAAAGAGTATCCGTTTTTATCTGAGTAGTTGAATCCGTGCATTATGTTATTCACTACTTAAAAATGTCATATTTCTAAGGAAAATGAATTAAATTTTCAGGTTCATCCTAATCCCATCTACCGCCACAGCTCCTCAATTCCATGATGCATGCTTTTTTCACATTTTAATGTTTTTGGAAATGAGATACATCTTCAAATGTTATCTACATTGAGCGTATGTTCTTCTCTAAATTTTAAAAACTGTATTGTGTCTAGCAATCTGTAAACTCCTGTACATGAGAAAATACACGATCTCCCCCATGTTTTTCTACCTCAAGGTTCTGCTAGATGCTTAACATCACAGTACTTCTAACGCAGAGAAATCCCCAGAAGCAGTTTGATGATGGCCTAATACCACCAGTCAACACCCGCCCCCCACCTTTTTCCTTGAAAAAGAGGAAAATGTGGGGCAGTGACAGCCGCTAAAATAAACGGAGAAGAGCAATAATTGCTTCTCCAGCACCCTTCCACAAGCAGTGGTCACGTGATTCCGTCCTGGCCAAAGGGGAGAAAGCAAGGGTATAGGCGGTCTAGGAAAGCTTGCGCTTAACATAGAGAAGAAACTTGGCTGGTGTGCCTTCTTTTCCTCCATTCTCACTGTCTTGCCCTTTAAGGATGATGGTACCCAGGCTCAGAGAGGTGAAAACAACTGCCCTAAACCAAGCAGTTGGTAAGTGGCAGGGCCAGAGGCAAATCAGCCTCAGGGCAGGAAGCCAATTCCCTAGGAGCCAACTTCTTTGGAATGCTAAAATGTTACTGGAGTAATAGGCACCAAGCAACTCAAATTTCATCAGGCAATCCATGTAACTAGCAAAATATAAAAACAGCACTCTCCAGGGCTCCTGTGTGGCTTAGTTGGTTAAACATCCAACTCCTGCTCTCTGCTCAGGTCATGCTCTCATGGCTCCTGGGATGAGCCCAATATTGTGGGGCTCCTCGCTGTTAGCACAGAGCTTGCTTGGGATTCTCCTTCTCTCCCTCTCTCTCTGCCCCTCCCCTGCTCTTTCTCTCTCATTATGGATAAATAAATCTTTAAAAAAAAAATCACAGCACTCTCAAGTAGGAAGTTTGTTTCCACCCACTCACCCACCCACCAAAGAAAACTTGCCCCAAATTGTCAGTGTATCTTAGAGTAACCCACCCTCATTGCTAAAATTCTGAGATCAAATCAGCACGAGTGGTGTTCTTTGACTGAAGCAAGTGAGATATTTTATTACCTAAAATGTAAATCATTTAATATGCCTCCCTATTACTTATCTGATCTAGAAAACACACACATGCTCAGTCTAAAGTAAAATCAAGAAAAACTAAAACAGAAAACCTTTCACCTTTCACCTTTCAATATTTTTACCTGCAGATCATTGATCCTGCCTGGGCCAGAGAAAATAAATAAATCAGCGAATCTGTTAATATATTGTATTTTTATTACTGAAAATCATTCCCCTGTGCCTCCATTAAATACTGTTGAACAAATATTGAAAGAATAGAGACTTGGTGGGATGTTTGATCAGGAAACCCCAGGTACCTTGGACTTGATCTCAGCAGAACTGGAATTCATATCTCAAGTCTTTCTGCCTCCAGATCTGGCTTTTGGACCTCAGAGATCCTGAGTCCAGGAAGGTGAACCCAGTAACCCCCAAGCTAGTAAGAAACAAGAACTAAATCCAGACCCAGATCATTGTCCAAATTTGTTGAGCACCTACTGTGAATACAGTGCTATTCCAGAGATGATGTACATAAAGATATAACATAGTCCCACCCTCAAGGCCCTTGAGTCCCTGTGACCATTGTGTGATTTAAATCAATTCAATCAAAATTAAAGACACTATCAGTAATAGAACATTTTTTACAAGAAGTCTCATGTGCCTTTTAGGTATCTCAAATTAAAAAGTTGACAAATCCCTAAAATACAAATAATCAAGATAAAAATGACCAGAATTATAATGATCACAATGATAATATTTATTGTTGAGCACTTACTGTGTGCTAGGCACTATTTTAAATGCTTTCCAATTTTTAATACACAACTAGACCATTTAGATACTATTCTCCTAATTTTACAGATGAGTAAACAAAAAAGATTAGAGAATTACTTACAAACTTGTCCAAATTTACATATGCTAATAATCACTATGCAATTCAGCCTCCAATTTCAAAAGTTCTTGCCTCTACTTATAGTTTTTTTAAGAAGGGATAACAACACACCTACACACACACACAGACACACACACACACACAGAGTTTTATCTACCTCTATAGGTCTGTTTGCTTTAAATACCTCAAAATTTAATCAATATCAGAAGAAAAGCTAGGAGCTGGAAGCTGAAAGAAATACTACCCATTTAGAATTGGCCATTTGTGGTAAATAAATAAGTCAATAAGGTAAAGAATAGGTAGACTTTAAACAAGAAAGTTTCCAACACATTATGCTTTAATTAATTGTGAACTGAAGGAATTATTGGGGGAAAAAGATGGTATTTTTAGAAAAGCAATTAAATCTAGCCTATGGGTGTCACTAACACTAAGGTCATCTCAACAAAAAAGATTTTCAAAGGAATAGAAGCAGATCTTAGGACAGAAGCACCCAAGAGATGACTACAATAGAATCAAAAGACCAATTTGGCCCCATGTTCAAGGAGAAGAAAGTATCGACCTCATTTCCCCAAGACTCCACTGGGATTGGATGCCTTTACTTAATTAACTACTCATCCCTGATACCATCTAAAAAATGCTGACCCTGCAGCTTTGTGCAGATAACTTGCTGTAGCCTCAACAACCCTATTTATTGGAATATCCATTTTCCTGTCCAATAGAGCCCAGAGTCTGAACTTCCTCCACTTGAGCTGGCATTCTACGTCTTCATTTATGCTACCGCTGCGTTTGTACTAAAAGGTGCAGGATATTTGTGTCCATGATCATACACAGTCCAAGGCAAATAATAAATATAAGTAGAATATGGAAAGGAAGAAATACTCCAATTGCACTGTGTTTCAAAGTAAAACAGTTATAATTATGTAGGGAAAACATACCTTTAAAAATTAACTCAAACCATTTATTTGTAGACAAAGAAAAACTGTTGACCCAAACGGATTTAAATGTGTGCACGTGTCCTGTCTCACCAATGTGCACATTTTCCTGCTCCTGAGGGCAAGGGTTAGATTCAGAAACCCCGTCTCACATGGGATGCCAAGGCCTGCAGGTGCCTACATTCTGGGGAGAGACGCTGATGATCATGAACAGCTTAGTTTCTACAGAGCCAGCGCAGCTCCCCGCCCATGGTAGGTGTTTAATAGGAGTTGGACTAAATAGAAATAGTGTCATCATCCATTTACTTCCATTAATTAACATCCGGTTGAGGCTAGTTTTGATATATCTTGCAAATTGTCCATTTCTCACCTTTAGAACAGCTACCATTTCAAAAGTTTAGGTATATGGTAATATGTAATTAGCCAGAAGTAAATATTTAACCCCATCTCTACTAAGTAAAACCCTTAACATTTTATGCATAACCTGAAGACACGCTGACTAAATATGACAATTCCCCCCACCTGCCTTTCTGCTTTCTATGGTTTCAGTTACTTGTGGTAACTGAAGCAGAAGGTCCTCCCTCTGACGTATCCCTCTGACGTTAGTAGCCTAACACTGCATCACGGTGCGAACGCCACTCACCTCACTTCATCTCATCACGTAGGCATTCACCGTCTCACAGCATCCCAAGAAAAAAAGGCGGAGTCTAATATCGTAAAATACTTTGAGAGAAACCATATTCATATAACATTTGTTACAGTAAATTGTTGTGATTGTTCTATTTTATTATTGTTGTTAATCTCTTATTGTGCCTCATTCATAAACTAAACACTATCGCAGGTATGTATGAATGGGAAAAACATTATATACATGTGTAGGATTTGGTACCCTCTGAGGTTTTAGGCATCCACTGGGGTCTTGGAATGTATCCCCTGCAGATGAGGGGGGACCATGGTACACACACACATTTGGTATTAAAGCTGTTGTCATCATAGTGCTTTTTTCTGCACGGTAGCTGTGAGTAATTTACACACTGGGAGGAGGCAGGTGTAATCATTTATCATTTATCTTCCATCATCCCATCTGGTGATACACCAACTTTCCCCTCTCTTTCTCCTTATCTCTTCAGTCTTGGCCGCCTTTATATTCTGAAGGTAGTAGCTGCTTGTTTTAAAACGTAAAGAACTTTACTTAACACTCTCTGCTCATTGTGCTTTCTCATTCCGTCCCCGCTGCAAAGCTCTTAAGTTGTTTGTCAAATCCAAAATATCTCTCCTACTTTTCATGGGAGAGATTGATTAAATTGATAAAAATAGAACCCCAAACTGTCACAGCTCTTGTAGTCATCTTAATTAATTGTAATTAGTTTTTTAAATATTCAGCTCCTGATTTCCCACAAAACTGAGGGCACTGCGCACACGTGAGCTGTCCTTATTTCGTAACACTAGCATGGGTAATGGAAAGGTAACCGTCCATTCTTCCCTGTGGTCTTTCGTACTTTCAAACCTGATTAGTATGTGTGTGGCTGGTAAATAATTGAATTAATTTTATAGTGAGTGACATATTTTGAAATCTGCAAAGCATCTTATTCTGGGAATTTAAGCCAACCCTTGCTTTTCCCTAGGTAGTTCTGTGTATGCCTGCAATAATAAGTTGGAGCAGATTCTTGACTTTCCCATTAGCATCTAGCAACTGATGAGCTTTTGATATCCATGGGATGATTTTTAAAGGATGATTTTAATTCCCCAATGCACCTAGATAACTAGAAAAATAATAGACAGTAAATGAGTACTTTGGAGAAGGAATTTAACTATGAATTTAAAGCTTCACCCAAGCTGAAAGTAATCAAAAAAAAAAAAACTTTGTAATGGTCCTGAACTGACTTCCAACATTCCCTTTACATTATTAAAGAAATATATCAGCTTTGAATAACTCATCTCATTTAGGCTGCACAACCACCCCACAAAGCAGTAGTCACTATGCACAATTTTCAGATGAGGAAATTGAGGCGCAGACATTTCACGTAAATTACAGAATTAGGAATTAGCAAGAGCTGGAGTTCAATCCAGATCCAGCTGCATTTAAAGCCATGTTCATAGCACTATGCCAACTCCCAGGCAGAATGTGGGTCCTTGAATTTCCTGACACTTTCAGTACCATGTGGGTCCTTTTATCAAGTTTAAACCTAAAAATATTCAAAGTTTAATGATCTCCTGGATTATCCAAATCATTGGGGCTCAATTTATCCCTGACTACATACTAAGTAGGCAATGATAGGCCTACAATTTTTAAGCATGACCATGTATGAAATTTAATACATTTGGGGAATTTAAAAAAATCAAATATAAAGAAACTTGTACAAATGATAATTCTCCCAATAAGAATTTGCCTAGAAAACTTATCACTAAAATCACAGAAAAAGCACGTGTTACTGTAAGCAAAAATCTTTGCATAAATTCCTATCAGTATCATCCACGGTCAAAACATAAAATTCTTACTTTTGTTGCTCCTGTAACCAAAGTTGGTCAAAGAGACAATCAACCATACGCCCTCTGCACACTCCATGTAAACAACTTTTAATTAAAATATCATTTAATTACCAATTCATTAGAAGTTCTGAACTCCACGGCAATTATTTAAGCAACAAGTATGGCTGGATCACTATCCTAAAATATTGAGTAGAACTCACTAAGTGAAAAGAATTAGAAATGGATTCTTTTCTTAAACAAAATTCAGACTATATCCACTCACTGATACGATACTGTATATTTAAAGACAAATACTTTCCATAGGTCGCTATTAGGAATTCAGCAGATTACGTATTCGTTTCTAATGGGAGGCTTTGCTACATGTCTTATGACAGCTTTTATTCCAGACTATCTTTTCAAGGATGTTTGTGAACCAAACATCACAAGGAAAAGACGAAAGACGAAGATAGTGTCTCCCTCCAGGACAGGACAGATTTGTTTCCTGACCAGGATAATAAAGGCTGAGCGAGCATGTCAGTAGCTCTTTATAAGATTGGTGATTTCCCAAACTCTGTGTTCCTCGGCTGTGACACAGACACAGACCCGCCTAGGCCTGCTCTGCACTGTCCCCTTGGGGCTGGGGGACAAAGGAAACCAATGGTAACAGGAAGCTGCACCATGAGGAATAAAATCCTTTGTGTCTGACCTGGGAGTTTCATGCCTTCTGCCAGCAGGTGTAAAACTGTTGCAGCCTAACCTATTAGCTTACGAGCAGGGTAAATCTAAAAGTCTTTGCAACTCTTGACAGTTGTGTATTATTGATTATTTGAATACGTATTTTAAGAGGCTCACTAACTCCAAGGTAAATTTTTGCACCTCCCTCTGAAGTCTGGAACTCACAGCTGTCATTTGTGCTCAGTTACATCAAACCTACTAAAAAATTCCACTTTCATGCGAGAAATTCTTGGGACCATCTGGCCACACTGTAGCTACTAACATGAAGGGGGTGGGTGGACACAAGTAGAGAAGGCTTTCCCTTCCGGTGACCACCTTTGGGTCATCAGAGCCATCAGGACTGTGGGTCTGTACAGTAAAGACAAGACACCCTTCTTGCTCCCTGATCGATGGCATGCTTTCGTAGGGTGACCTGTAAATCCCTGCCATCAATCAGACTCTCACAGAGGCCACGGGAAGATGTCCTCTCTTGCTCGCACTCTCTGGTTTGCCCCCCAGGACAACACAAACCAGACACCATTTGGGGGCACTCATACATACTTCTTTTCCTCACCTTGTTGCTCAGGCACGTGGACACTAACAACCAATATTTACAGAGTACTTCACAGTAATAAGTTGATCTTTCTCTCACCCTAGAGATGTAGGCAAAAAAAGACTGTATTTTTTTCTTCACAGAGGCTCAATGAGTTGACCCAGACCTAGATCTGGTGACTGATAACGTGGACACACAAACTCGGGGCTTCTTGACTTGCTCCTCTGTACCATTCCGGTCCCCGTACTTCATGAAACCCAGAAGCTCAGCAGATGGTTCGGCAAGCTGCAGAGTAGCCAATGTCTCCCTCACCGGCCCCTCACGGGGAATGCCTGTGAGCTGCTAGCTTCTGCATCCTCCTGAGCACAGATCTGTCTTCACATGTCCCTGCCGCAAGTGGCCATGCCTGACACACAGTGGGGTCTTTCCTATGTTTCCAAGGCAGAAAACGTGAGGTGCAAATAACAACCAAGCGCGCACGTCTGTGCAACAGCTGAGGCTCTGATCCCCAGCACCCAACTTCGGCCCCTCACGGGCTCCTTCCGCCCCTCTTTGATTGGCTCCATGACAGGCAGGAGAGGATGGTGGTTAGGGAGCAGGCTCTAGAAGCTAGATGGCCCGGAATTTGGAATCCTGGCTCAGTCGCTTATTAGTTGCATGCTTTTAGACAACTTACTCAACCTATTTGTGCCTTAGTTTCATCATCTGTAAAATGGGGATAATAACAGTACCTCGCTCACAGAATTGTGGTAAAGATTACATAAATGAAGTAAATTACTCCAAACAGGCCTGTACACAATAAATGTTATCTGTCACCAGCGTTATCTGTTACCACCGTCATCACTACTGCTGCTCTGAGTCCCCTTTGGACACACCTACCCCATTCTGGTTAGCAACCCAATCTCCAACTGTCAGGCCTGATTCTACCTTCATGTGAACTTCTCCAGGGTGTCCTTGCCCCACCCGACAAAACAGCAGCCTAGCCTGGCCCACTCTACCACCAGAAACAAAAGTGACAAGGTAAATGTGACAAGCTCCGCAAGTATTTGTTGAATGAATAAATGAGTCGGGAACTCTTGGGTTCACAATATATATTCTCAGAGAAAAATGAGACCATCCCTCTGTCTCTTCTGTGAGTGAATCCGCGTGGTAGGCAGAACAAGGACACCTCCTCCCTCTGCAAGAGGTCCACATGCCCACAGTTTGTTCCCTGGAACCTGAATATGTTAGTTTGTATGGCAAAGGGGACTTTACAGGGGTGATTCCCATTAGGCACATTGGGATAAGAGGTTTTCCCAGATTAAGCTCAATTTAAGTAAGCTCAATTTAATCATGCGAGTCCTCAGCCCCTATCTGTAGAGAATCGGAGAGATGGCAGGATGACAAAGACTCAACTCCGTGGCTGGCTTTGAGGATGGAAAGGGGTCCCAAACCAAGGAATGTTACATGACTTCTAGAAACTGAAAAATGCAAAACAAAACAAAACAAACCAAAACAACAACAACAATTTTTCTCTGGAGCCTCCAGGAAGAAATGCAGCCTTGCTGACCTTGACATTAGCCCTATCCCCCTTATGTTGGACTTCTGACTTCCAGAATTTTATGATAATAAATCTGCATACTTAAGTCAGTAAGTTTATGATAGCCTGTTAGTACAACAATGAGAAAACTAATATAATCCCTTTGGATTCTTCTATCAGGAAAAGACTGCTACCCAGTTTATGGGCACTATCCTGTGGGATTAAGCAACAGAACAGCCCATATTTACCCACTAACTCATTTATTGATTCACTAAATGAATTTATGGAGCACCTCCCATAGGCCAGGCACTGTTCTATGTGCTCCAGAAAACAACAGTAAACCCGGGAGTCATGGCTGGCTTCTGTTCTCTTGGAGCTTATGTCCCAGGGGTAAGAGACAGAGACACTAAACAGGTCAATAAATAAAATAATTTCAAACAGTGATTAGTGCTGTGAAAGAAATAAAATAGGATGATGAGACAGAACACAGGAGGCAGAGCTGAGGGGAAAGGAAATCCCAGACTGGGCAGGAGGAAGGCTAAGAAATGACAATTTAGCTAAAAAAAAAAAAAAAAAAAAAAAAGGAAAGAAAGAAAGAAAAAAAAGAAAAAGTGCAAGAAGCCAGCAAGACAAAGATCCAAGTCAGCTCCTGAGCCAGTAACCTATGGCTGACCCGGCCTTCTCGAGGATACCGTGGGACATGAAATACCCACTTTGAAAAATTGACAGGACTTCTTGCTCCAAGGAAAAGTGCACCGTGTGAATTGCTACGCTCATTTTCCTGTCCTCACTCTTCACAAGCATGACTTTTAAGGCTTTATTTTTTAACATATTTTATGAGCAGTGTAAAGGCAGCATTATCCCAGAGTCTCGGGGTATCATTCTCCAGGAGGGTACTCAGTGCTCTCCTTACGTGAATCCGGAGGTGGTTAGACTCCTGGCGACGGCTGTTTTGTGATGGATTTCCCTGGGGCCGGTGGCTGTCTGTGTCAGTGACTCTGGTCCCAGGACTTCATCCATCGCTCAGGTTGGGTCCGAGATGGAGAGCCACAGCCGGCCAGACCACAGCTGGCTCCCCTGCACGCCTCATTATGACAAAATATCAAAGTATGTAGGTGGTGGGTAAATGTATAAAATTCTCTCTCCTGTCCTATCATGGAGGAATGATGGCTTTTGATGCCTAAAACATACATACACAGAACAAGTCCTTCAATGTACCTATTACGCAATGCCTTGCTCTGGCATCTATCATAAACCAGTGAAAACAGCTCCAATTTTGGTTGAGGTTGTCAGAGTGTCATTAATTATTTCTCGCAATTGTTCCTTTCGTGGGTTCTCTAGGAAGGTCAAACCAGAATGGCCAAGTAATCTGTCTCAACCCAGAGTCCCCGGGCATACACAAACAACTCAGAGCGGTGCAGACTACTTCAGACACCCCACTACAAGCTTCTCCCACGTTTACCTTTCCCACTGAGAAGACAGCAAAGCTGAGGTACGCCAAATGATTCCAGTTCCAGAGGTATTCCAACCATTTCTGTTGTTTTATAGGTTAATGAATGTGCAAACTGACTTAATATTGAGTGAGAAGGCTTTTGTATCATGGGAGTGGGGTGCAGAGAGAGACCTCATAGTGATAATTCACTGACCCGGAGAATGGTGCCCAGGTTTTAGGACCAGAGTATCTGGGCTTGATTTCCAGCTCCATCATATAATAAACATATGACCTTGAACGGGACACATCTCTGACCAAGCAGCAGTGCTTTCTTCTCTATAGATTGAAGTCAAAAGCGACACCCTTCTTGTCTGCTTCAGAGGGTTCTCATGATTACAAAATGAGACATGCCTTGTGAATTACAGAACATAAGTAGAAACCAAAGTCCCCCAGGGGCCTCCTTGCTGATGGCGCTATAAATATGTGGACTTAAGCCTAAGTTTCAGTTCTCTACGCTCCACCTAGGGTTCCCCTCCTCAGTTACTCCCTCTGGGATGTGCTGGTGGCTGTGGGAGCAGATGTCTACCGCACAAACAGACCTAAGGCCTGCCATTCGACAGCCCTCCTCTTCTCCTTCGCTTTTTCTCTGCTCCACTGACCTGTCACTTTGCCATCCACATGTCACAACTGACACTACAGACAACATTCTCTGGACAGATAACTTCCTCTAGAACACCAGCCTCAAGGTCCAGCCATCAAGGAAACCAATTCCACTCTTGGGCCTTGCTATTTCAAAAAAGAGCCATTTTGCCAATCAGTTCCTTGAAGGGGTCAGCAAGCTTCACCTGTAAAGGGCCAGATAATAAATACTTTAGCCTTCAAAGGCCTAAATATTGTCCTTGTAGCACATTATCTTTTGCTTTCTTTACAGTGTTTTAAAAATTTGAAAACAAGTCTTAGCCCTCAGGCCTTACAAAAAAACAGGCCACAGCCTGGATTTGTCCCAAGGACTAGAGTTTGCCAACCCCCACTTTATGCCACAGCCTTCACTGGTGCCCTAACATACTTGCTTTTGTGTGTGTGAGGAGGGGCCTGGTCTTGGTAAGGGGGGTTGAGTGGAAGGTAGTTAGGTCAGAGAAGGTTCCTGGAACTACTGCTCCCTCAAACATCCAGACCCTGTCGCTCAGTCTGCTCCACTCTGGCAGATTTCTTCACTCATGGCTTTCTCTCGGAGACCCCGTCACTTCCCTCGACCCAGCCTCTTCGGAGGAATCCTAAGCCACCGGAGAGATTAGTACATGCCTGAACTCCCAAAGCGAGCCAGGCCCAAGTTCTTACACTCAGGGCTCCTGCTGTCAATGTAAATCAAGCACATAGCTTCCAGGTCCTTAAACATTCTATGACAGTTAGGAGGCCATTCTGCCCACAGCACATGGGAGCTTGTGGTGAGTTACCCATGATACAATCCAGTCGGTAAAGATGCATCTCTGAGACACCCAGGATGTTTCGCGCAATTATTGGCTGCTACGTTCATTCTCAAAAAAGGAAGAAGAGGTGGGGAGGGGAAGGGAGAGGGGATGGGGGGGGGGGGGAGAAAAGGAGAAGAGACAAGAGGAGCGAGGGAGGAGGGGAAAGAGGAGGCACTGTCGAATATTTGGTCGGGATGTCATTATCACAACATTATCTTCACCTGGTGCTTACATTCAATTTATCAAACGGCGTCACATAACTCAAAAGCAAAACCGAGATCCCCACTGTTTATGGTCTGTAAAGAAGAGAGAAGAGATTTGGTCTTCCTTTTAATGTCTTCCCCTCTTAATAGGAAACTTCACTTTATTTCTTCTTGATTTTCCCAGATGTATCATAGGTCGAGGCCTCTACGAGCTTATAGGGTGCCCAACTGCAAATCAGTCAATGGTGCCCTTTTAGCCCCCATACGGGTTAGAAGATGGTACTCCTTGTGTCTCTGTACAATTTGGCTAGCTGAAGGTGCCTGTGTTGGGGAGGACTGGGGGGGGCGGGTGGGAGTCACCCTTTCACCTGGCAGATCCAGTTGCGTCCAAGGATACACATGTTGGTGAGCAGAGCCAAGATGGAGTCTCACCCCAACTCACGTCTTTTGCCAGGCTGCCCAATAACACACGGAGGCCCTGACTTGGGTCTTGAGTACCTGCCCACAGACCAGATGACTCTAGCTCATTTCGCGCAGCAACTGGTAGGACGCCGACACAGAGCTTAGTGATAATATTTACGGTGCGGGAGGGGGTGGTCCCAACAAAACTTGACAGCCAGAGGCTCTTTGCTCGTTATCACCTAAGGAGGGCTGCTTTTGAGAGCGACGAAGATGACACCGGTCAGGTGGGCCGCAGCGTTGGTAAGGTATAGGAGGGGGGTGACTTCACATTCCACGCAGATGTGCAGCTCAGAGAAAAAAACTGTTTTAAACGGCACGTGGAGGCGGCCCGCTGAAATGGACAACGGACGTCTGCTCCCTGCAAGGAATGCTGAGCCACCAAGAGGTCCACGCGGAAAGATGACTTTCCTCACAAGGTTTCTGAAGCCTTGGTTGAGGCGGGTAGAAGAGGTCAGGAGGGAGCTGATAAGCCAGAGGGCCCGGAATGAGGTTTCAGCCGTCCGAAGAGGAAAGAACAGAAGCCGGTAGTGGCCTGGAGGTGTGCAAGGCAGAGAAAATCTGCAGCTGCCTGGGAGCTGCCCGGCAGAGCCCAGCAACAGATGGGAAGGGGAGAAGAAAAGGTCACGGCAGAGCTGAGGATGACTGGAGTTCCCCGCCTGAGGAAAGGACCGATGGCTGTGTTCAGGTTGCCAAGACAACAAGCCTAAATGGCAGCCAGGGAGGCTAGAGCCTCTCTCTGGGACTCTCCCACTCTTGGTTATATGAAGTGCAGAACTGATCTTCCACTTAAAAGTACAGTATGGTGCGCTGTTATGTCAGGGGTGTTTATCAGCTGGAATGACTCGCCCCCAATTGTACCAGAATGCCGCAGGTTGCAATCATGCTTCATAAACACATGTTTTTCAACACCGTTAATGGAAACAAACATCTGCAACACCTAATCCGAGCCCATTCACGGGAAAGATAAATAAATAAAAATATCCTAACCTTTAGCATTATGCGTAATTTCTTTCAACACAGAGAACTTTACAGCAGAGATCTACCTTTTCAGTAGAGAATGCACTACATATTTTTCCCTGGAAACTAAAGATACTACATATACATTTGAAAACATATATTTCTTCAAAGTATTAATTTTTAAAGCGGCCAAAATTGCTAACAACCAGGGAAAGTACCGATTTATAAATTATATCCTCGGCATATAGTATACATTGTGAATTTGCATGCATATTAAATGCAAATAACCAGAAGAGCATAACATTAAGGCTTTAAATTTATATGTGCAAAAGACAGTAAATTCTAACATTAAAATTCTTCCAAGGAAATATTAACTCCCCAAATCCCATGTGATTGTCATGCAGTCAGCAGAGCAGTTTCACTGCAGAGCTTGAGAAGTCAATAACCTGTAGCACTATGCCCACCCCACTCACCAGGCAGAGCAGACAGGATCATCTGGCATCATGTAGGACAGAATAAAGGTGCTCGGATGTTGCCCAGCTTTTCAAACAAAATTTTTAAAATAGTTCCACAGACAGAGGCACCACTAAAACGGCCACCACTGAATCACTAAGGGGATCTTTCTCCAGTGTAAAGATTTCAAATTGAAGAAGTGGGGCAAAATACAGCTGATTCTGCTCTTTCACTATAGTAAAAATAAGGAATTTGTCATGGTAACATTTTATGCATCCACTTGGTAGGCTATGGTGCCCAGTTATGTGGTCCAACACAAGTACAGATGTTGCTATAAAGGTATTTTGTAGCTGGGATTAATGTTATCCATCAATCAACTCTAGGGAAAGGAGATTACCCTGCATAATGGGAGTGGGCCTCATCTAATCAGGTGAAGGCTTTAGGAGCAAAAACGAAGGTTCCAGAAGGAATTCTACCTGAAGACCATAGCAGAGATTCTAAGTTTCCAGCTTGTCAACCTGGACAACTCCTGCCTGTTGTCCTGCCCTATGAGTTTTAGACTTGCCAGCTCCCACAATTACACGAGTCAATTTCTTAAAGTAAATCTCTTCATACATACTGTACTACAAACACACACATGTATTCATGCATATCTACTGATTCTGTTTCTCTGGAAAAGCCCAACTGATAGAAGATTCAAAAGGATTTCCAGTTTAGAGCTAACAAAGTATACAGTATTATAAGCCAACCTGGTGGGCAGGTGAGTGTTGGTTGATCTTCACTGCAATGGAAAAGTTAATGTATTCTCTTTAAACATTTTTTAATTGAGATATAATTGACATACGAGTTTCAAGTAAATGACATAAGCCATTCAATATAGGTATATATCGTGAAATGATCACCATAATAAGCCTAGCTAATTACAATTTTTTTTCTTGAGAAGAGAACCTTTAAGATCTCCTTGCTTAGCAAGTTTCAAATATACAATACAGTATTGTCAACTACACTCACTATTCTTTTTTTTTTTAATGTTTTTATTTATTTTTGAAGGAGAGAGAGAGAGAGACAGAGCATGAGCAGGGGAGGAGCAGAGAGAGAGGGAGACACAGAATCAGAAGCAGGCTCCAGGCTCTGAGCTGTCAGCACAGAGCCCGATGCGGGGCTCGAACCCACAAACTGTGAGATCACGACCTGAGCCGAAGCCAGACGCTCAACCGACTGAGCCACCCAGGCGCCCCTACACTCACCATTATATACATTACCTCCCCAGGACTTGTTTATTTTATAAATGGAAATTTGTACCTTTTGACCACCTTCACCCATCCTTTTAAATAGCTCCACCACTGTGGAGTGCAGGAATTTCTTGAAAATTTCCTGACATCCATTTAAAGAATTTTCATGGTTCAGTATAAGAATAAAGGTGAATTGTATTTGTAAAAGAGTAGGGGCTCATGAAAATCTCTCTGGCAGTTGAACATCTGCTCAGCTATGTCAGTTTGGAGGCTTGCCTTGCTATATTTTTATCGGGAATTCTCTGTGGATGCTCTGTCTTGGGGGAGGAAGCTGTCCCTTAATTTATGACCTAAGAACCCGATTCATACTGTCGGCTCTAATGAAGCAAATATCTATTTCAAGTTTAGATCAAACAATTTCACGGGTTTCCTGCCACCCTGACCAGTCTTTCTCTGGCTTCTTTTCTCCCTTGGCCTTCCCACAAAGCCGCTCACAGTGTTTGCCTCCAAGCCTCTGCTCTTCCCTTCTCCTCTCTGTGACATGGAATGCTTATCCACACAGCCACATCCAATTACTGTGTGTGCACAAAGATCCGCAGGGCTGTGTTCATTCCCTTCTCTGACCGCTAACCCTCATCACGCTCCTTTATTTACTGCTGCCTCTAGGATCTCCTGGGAGCTGGTGGAATGAGGGGAAGGTTCGGAGCACATCCAAATGAGAACTGATCAACTTAACAAATTCCTATCTTTTGCAATCCGTTTCATTTCCACTGTTCCATGACTTGCAAGCTCGGAAGAGAACTGACATGTTCAAGAAGGCATTTGGACATTTCTTCCAGATACCCTACCCTTTTTTTTTTTCTCTTGGACCCACAAGGATGGGAGGAGTTCTTCAAGGCAGCAGCCCAGGCTTGACTGAAAATTATCTATAACTTCTCTTTCCCTTGTGTCTTCTCTATGGATCTTGTCACCAAGTCCAATCCCTTCCCCTTTGCCCTTCCTCAGCTGGGGACCTTCTCATCATGCACCAGCCTTCATACTCCTCTTCTGAGTTATTTCACAACCCACAGCAAGAATCATGTTCCCCAAATGTCATTTTGATCGTGTCACTTGTCACCAAGTGTTCCAAATGTTTCTTTTGAAATTAAATTTCAATCCCAGATTTAAAAGTCCACCAGCTGACTCCTTTCTTTCCCCAATTCTCCTCCTTCCCAGCCGTTCCCTGCTCCCTTGCCTTAGACCTGTCTGCTACAGCCTCTGCTCTCCAGAAAGTAGGGCCAACCCTTCTCTCCCAATATGCCTCCCTGTGACATGTTCCTGCTCTCCTTTGAATCTCCACTCAGAATAGATTCCTCTGCTCATTTTTCATGGGGCAAATTCACGAGCTGTTGGGTTTCCTTGATCCCACATACTAAATAACTAGTTCACCATGGTTTTCCAACACTTGATTCAGATCATAAGGCCTGGACCCACATCTAGCTCACGCTCAGGAAATCCTGGGGCAAAAAGTTGCCAGCTACCTGAGTAATCACTCTCTTGACTTCATCCGAAAGCACCCCTATTTTTACCACTCTCATAATGAAGTCTCAAATGAGAAACCTCCCCCCAATGTAACCTTTCCTCTTGGCAAACTCTCTTAAACATATAAACCTACCTACACAAGTATTATTAGGCATGCGTATCAGAATACATTTCCCATTGTGATTTATGCAATGTTACATATGGGTATGGATATATTTTTGGAAAATTGTTTTTTAAAATATTTAATAGCCATTAAATGGGTAAAATAACACTCTGCTCCTTATGGAACAGTGAGAAGTCATTCTAGCACTTTTTGCAAGTATTTGCAATTGTAATCAGTAATGTGGGCAGAAAGAATGCCAATGTTTTTCAATCATCACTGGTAAAAATGTAAATTTCTAAAAAATTAAGACTCTAAAGTTCACCTGAATTAATCTACTGCTAATGCAAGCTGGGACTATTTCCTAGGATTTTGAGTGGCTTAACATCATCAAGACATGTCACAAGCTTCATCCCAATTATTCAGCTCACACCATGCATTATTCTGAACCTCTCAGAAGATGAAACAGAGAGAGGCAATGAGAGTGTCTGAAGAACAAAAGGAAAAATGAAGCACAGAGACCTCAGGCTAAAAGTATAAAACCCTTGAGAGGGTTTTAAGGACATATTAGATGTCTAAAAAATGAGGGTAAATCAGCAGGCCCATTAACTGAGCAGCGAATTAAAGGGCCATTGTTTCCAATTTCAGCCTTGAATATGGAGGGCACCAAATGGACCACACTCTCCGTCCCCTCTGCATTAGGGAGGGGAGCTCTCCACTATGTGTTCTCAAGTGCCTTTCTTCTTTTCCAGCTAATTTAGTGAAAGAGTGGCTGTCCATTTCCTAACTCTTCCCCTAAAACATTTGTGCTAACTTCCCCAGGAGCATGTTAAAGGGACAGCAGGAAAACAATTAACTGAAGATTCAAAACACAAGCTATATTCCCCATTAATTTCAACTTCTTTTTTTTCTTTTATTAATAACATGAAGTCTGCTGTCTTCAGATGTACTGTTTTTTCCCTTATCTTAATGGTATAGACAAAATGGTCTATACACGCAGCATACAGACAGCCCGCAAACTGAGTAGCTTCTGAGTTTAAAAGCATACCATATTCCACAGCTGTATACATTTCATCATCTCATCTCAAGAAAACAGAGTTGAAAGCAGTTCTCCTCAGTGCCTCAATAAGACAAAAGGTCTGGGGGCGCCTGGGTGGCTCAGTCAGTTGGGTGTCCAACTTCAGCTCGGGTCATGATCTCACAGTTTGTGAGTTCGAGCCCCGCGTCGGGCTCTGTGCTGACAGCTCGGAGCCTGGAGCCTGCTTCGGATTCTGTGTCTCCCTCTCTCTCTGCTCCTCCCCCACTCATGCTCTGTCTCTCTCTCCTTCAAAAAAAAAAAAAAAAAAAAAAAAAAGACAAAAGGTCTGGAAGTTCTAATAGGAATACGTGAGAGATTTTTCTTTTTAAGGTAGTTTGTACCAATTTATTCATAACAGTTTCAACTGTAAGCACCTCCTAGGTGCTTTCAGCTAAGTAATTATTGTGGACTCTGCTTCCACATCCGGAAGTCAGTGCTTTCCAACCGGTAGCAGGTTTTGACATTCTGCTCTGCTACGAGCGGGTTCCATGTTTGTCACGAGGTACTGACATACCTCAGCCCCAGGGCACCAGGTGGGGTCTGGGTAACTGGCACCCGGGGACAGATGACCACTGGCCACCAGCTTTGCCAGAGTCCAAAGGCACAGTGCTCCCTGCTCAACTGAGAGAGACATTAAACATGCCCGTGGATCCCCGCTTCAACAGGCTGCTGCAAGAGGCACCCCTCCCCTTTGTGGAGAAGTGGCCCTTGAAGATGCTGAAAGAGTTTGGGAAGGGGACCTGGTGGGCAAAGCTACAGCTGGCAGCTCCCCAAATTCTCTCCTAAAGGGTTTCAGCTGCTTCTTTCCATGTGGGGCTAATGTGCACTTTCGTTGGCAACCAAGCTACCTATGGGATGTCTACTGTAACAATAAACACATATTTTACCACGTAGAGCTTCATCATTTTTGCTCTCTTCAGGTGGGGAATGTCAGAGTGTTGCACTTCTGTAGTTAAAAAAAAAAAAAAAGGATTGAAGCTATTGACTTTTAAAAATTTTTAACTTTAGTAAAATTCACAATAGCGGTGAAGTGGTTTGAAATTTTCTAAATCACTACTTGTACAGTATTTGATAGCGACTAACAAGAATTTAGAGAATCATTGAAATCTTGATAAAGAAGTGCATTTAGCTTTCCCAGGCATATAATAAAAGCAATATTTAAAAAGTAACGGTCATGAAAGCAAGCTCGGGTTTCTCATTAGAAAATCTGAAAAGGTCCTATTTGGAAGTTTCTTATCCATGCAGTGTTCTCCAAATGGATGTCCTGAGCTTGCGGCATTATTAAGTAATCAGTTTCTGTGTGTGCTATAATGAGGCAAAATTGACAACTGATTTATTTTATTTTTTTTTTTAATTTTTTTTAACGCTTATTTATTTTTGACACAGAGACAGAGCATGAACGGGGGAGGGTCAGAGAGAGGGAGACACAGAATCTGAAACAGGCTCCAAGCTCTGAGCTGTCAGCACAGAGCCCGACGCGGGGCTCGAACTCACGGACCGCGAGATCGTGACCTGAGCCGAAGTCGGCCGCTTAACCGACTGAGCCACCCAGGTGCCCCAACAACTGATTTAAATAACATGCTTATGGTACCACTTCTTGGTTTTCCCATTTTAGGCACTACCCGTCGGTTTACCAGGGAGGAAGATAAGGGTAAGTGTTCTTTCACACACATATACATGCCCCATGTTCCCATCCTCTCAGATTTCTACCACAATTTTGATTAGCTTGAATATCAATTTTTATATCATTATTGCCATGGAGACGCTATTAGTAATTGAATTGTGTAACATGCCGTGATAACATTTCCTTTTCTACTTAATTTTTGTCTTTCCTGGAGTTAATCGCTGTTACATTTAATTTGGGTTAGTTTCCTATATACTTATCATGAGGTTCTCCCCAACTCCTCCCCTAGACTTCCAACTCTCCTCTCTACACACACACAGCGGGTGTCTTATCGGTTTCTCCATCTTGAAGAAGTCTCTCCTGAACCCCTCTACCTATCCCAAAATTACATTAGAGGATCACTAGTCCTGCCACACTCCTGGCTCTTGTGTTGGTCCTGTCTCTGGGATCCTGGGTGTTTTTATGGGCTTACCCTGTCATTTATTAGAGCGTACCATAATTTTGCAAAGTTTCACGAGAATGTATTGGTAATATTTTACTTGGAAACTTCTATCTTTGATTGTGAGGGAAAAAAATTGTGAGAGAGACAGAGAATGCACGTTGGGGAGGAGCAGAAGGAGAGGGAGAGAGAGTCTTAAGTAGGCTCCGTGCTGAGCACAAACCCAACGTGGGACTCGACCTCACTACCATGGAATCGTGATTTGAGCCGAAATCAAGTCAGATGCTTAACCTTCTGAGCCACCCAGGTGCCCTGGTTGTGGGAAATTTTGTTAAATTATTTCTTTGATGGTTTTCTGTCCTCTGTTTTCTATACTCTCTCAATCTTGGGTTACTATTTTTAGCCACCGGACTTCATGAAGCAATCCTATACATTTTCTATCTTTTTGTATTATTTTCTATTCTTATTACTCCACATCCTAGAATTTGCTTACCTTGGTCTTCTAACCCTTATAAATGCTATTCTCTTTCGTGGCTTCAATACCACACTTTATCTCTCTGTAGATACAGATGATTTCTTTTTTAAGATTTCTTCTTCCTGAAAAGGTTCTGTTTTCCCCAAGATGCTTTTTTTAATGTTTGCACGTTTTCGTTCCTATCTCTTATAATACTTTTCTTAAATATCTGACGATCCTTGGCTGTGTGCTGATATTTAGAAGTGGGGAACTAGAAAGCCAACAGTAAGGTTGGAGAGGATGGGTTGTTGATTCGGGATTTATTTTAGGATTGTTCTAGTTAGGCCTCTTCTTCAGGGGAACGCTTGATATCAGTATCCTTGAGTTTTATTTTTAGGTCACGACACCAAGGAAGTCTCTTGGAGCCTCCTTCAGGTAGGGTATCATCCTGCCTGCTCTCAGGTTAAGGGGCATAAGAGGGTAGCTGCTGTGGTTCTCAGGATTTGGCAAGTCAATGCAATTTCCCTGATTTCAAGACTATATAATACCACTTTTAACTTTCCCTGATATCTGCTAACCCAGAAACCTATTTTATCGTTTCTACATTAAAAAAAAATCTCCATCGCTCTGTTGGGGGGGAAGAGGGGCAGTTATCTACATGTATACAGTTTGAGAGCAGATCTAAACTTTCAGCCGAACACTCCTAAGGTTAACCCTTTCTTCACTCCCATTTCCAGAGGGTTCTTGTTGCTCAAAATTCCTGAGCTTTTGCAGGTTTCATTGGTGTAAACTGGGCTTCTTCTTCCTTTCTCCCCTGCCAGATTAAAATTCTGCTTTCTCAGGCCTGCTCTATATGCTAACATTCATCCATCTGTATCCCAGATTCCCAAATGCTGTGGCTGTTAACCTCATTTCTTTGTTCTTATGGGTGTGTGCCTTAAAAAAAAAAAATCCCTTAAAAGTCATTTTAATGGAGTTGCAGGAAGGGCCAGGAACTAAAACAGGTACTCATCTTTAACCTTAAAACTGTCAGCCACTCCTCATTTTTTCACGCTGAAACGGGCATTACTCAATTTTTCTTTTTTTTCTTTTTTATTTTTTTTTTCAACGTTTTTTATTTATTTTTGGGACAGAGAAAGACGGAGCATGAACGGGTGAGGGGCAGAGAGAGAGGGAGACACAGAATCGGAAACAGGCTCCAGGCTCCGAGCCATCAGCCCAGAGCCTGACGCGGGGCTCAAACTCACGGACCGCGAGATCGTGACCTGGCTGAAGTCGGACGCTTAACCGACTGCGCCACCCAGGCGCCCCGACTCAATTTTTCTTCACCGTTAAGACAGTAAGGTTCGATGTTCAGGAGGAACAGGAGGTAGGAAAAATAGCAACTGGGGTGTAGGTGGAACTGAATTTGATAATTGCCTGCTCTTATCAACTAATGCTTCTCACTGTTCTAACAATGTGTTGGGCCCTGTATGTATTGGGCATAAAAGTATGCCCCTATTTCAGAACACCTGTAAAAATTCTCAAAAACGTGAACTACTAAAGAGAACCTGGAATCGATAATTGGCCAAAAAGAGAGTATTCAGAGGGAAAAAAACTGCCAGGCAAGAGAGTCGAATAGCAAGTGTCACGCCCAATGGAGGAAAAAGGGCTAAGACACAGCTTTGAAAAATAAACGTTAAAAACATTTCTTCTATGGAGTTTGCATAATGTGTATTAAATATAAAGTGATCAATTGATTGAACAGTGAGATTTATTTTTGCAGACTAAGGCTGCTGGCATAAGGGAAAAAAGAAGCTCTTCTGCTTACAATACAGCGGCTTTAAGTCTTTTTTTCTCTGTTTGTCACCATAGTGGCTCATAAAGATTTGAAATAATTTTTTTTTTTTAAGTACCGGTTTAGTGCACTGCATACTTGTAAAAAGAGATATAGTAAAACATTGTACTTTTTTTCAGTGACCTACTGGTTTTGAAGTTACAGACTTACACAGATTGAAAACACCATTATTACTGAAATAACTGCCGGTAAAATAACTTCGTGGCCGTGCGCCTGCAACTCTGTGGTCTCTAATGCCATTTATCCCGCTGAAATCATTGTCTTCATAACAGGTTTTGGTAATCCACAGTTTGAAGGAATATAACTATTGCCTGAGGCAGAACTGACTCTTAATTGGATGTATATAGCTATGAGAGGAAGGACTCCAAGGAGAATACTGCCCATGTTCGAAAATGAAAACAAAACTGTCCTCCCCGTCGGATCCGGGTAGGAGGTGGTGGGAAGGCAAGTGTGGATGAGAGGTGCTGAAGTCTGAGTGAGGAATGAACTCGGAGACACTGAACAGGGAGTAACTTCATCAAAATGATGTGTGAAAAAAATGTAAACTGCCAGGGCACGATGGGGCAGAAAGTCTAGCCACAGAAAATAACTCGGACCCTAAGACATGCAGAGATCCCCGATTAAATGAAGCTGGCCTGGACGGCTTGGCAGTAGAAATGTGAGAGAACTCACTTCAGAGATCCTAGGAAACTGAGGAATCCAAATTTACGGTACCACGGATAGTCAAGCCAAAGGAACGACGGACTGAATTACTACTGACAAAAGGGCTTACGCTGAAGTTATTTGTAAACTAAATCCATGGTACCCGTTGGTTTTTAATTCAAGAAACATTTACTGAGTATCTACTATGTGCAAGGCATGTAGTCTTTTCCCGTCATGTGTCTCATTATCTTATAAGCCAAATGTAAAAAAAATCCAATTAATCGATTTCGCAGACTGATTGATGTTCTTCTGTAAGAACAACAGATTGATTTTTTTTATAGACACCAATACTAACTCTTCCATTATGTCCTTCTCTTTCTGTGCACATGGTCCAATCGACTTTAGGGCCAACTCAATACAAAGAGCAGAAGAAAGGCATTAAGAGAACAAGGTCCATTAGGCCCAATATTGCCTCAATTACCTTAATTCCATTATTCCTGTTCATATTACTTCTTTAATCAATATCTCCTTTCAGTTATTCATGTTTACCCTTTTCAAAATCACAAGTAATAGGATTATGGTCTTTTGAGCTCAGTGGCAACAGACATTCATAAATATATTTCTGGATTTGTGATTGTCTCCAGATCTGCAACTGAGGAGTCTTAAATTGAATCAGGTCTTCCAGAGGCCATCTCATATAAAGATGCAGAGCATCTTAATGTAATATAGGTGCTTTTACCTGTTAGGTCATTTGTCATTCACTGTCAAGACCACTCACATATGGCTTAACGGCTTTCTAAGTTTCTTCTTCCCGTGTCTAAGCCCTGGTCTCCAGAATGTGTTTCTTTTCTATACATATTCTGCTTTTTGTTGAATGGAATCCTTCTGCCTTCCACCAACAATTATTCTGCCCTGCAAGAGTTTCATCTGGACATTACATTAACCACTGCCTCTTTCATATGACAATTAATCAATCCCTCAGTTCCACCTCGGTAAGAGCCTTACAGATTAAAGGAACTCTGTTTTTCTCTATTCTTTTAACAAACATCAGTGCGATGCCTGCTCTATGCAAGGAGTTGCTCTTTTGGCATAGACAGGGTATGTAATAGGCAGGTGGCCCTTCCCTGCGCCACGCAATGGTTCTCTGAAAGTATTATAAGTAACGTGGGGGATATAAAGAAGCATATGAAATTGTGATGGGAAGAGTCCCTCAAAAGTTCCCCCGGAGTTCAGAGGGGGTAAAATTGCATACGAGTGGAGAAAATTTTCATACAAAGGATATGAATTTGAGTGGGATTGTGGAGTATGGGTGGATTTTGAAAAGGGAAGCTTGGAAGAAAAAGGGACAAACTGTGTGCAAAGCAAGGCAGCAAATCTAGCTGGGGTCAAGGATTTTCAGAGTAAATAAAAGAGAGAAATGGCTGAGATCCTCAAATGACCAGTTAGGAAGGCTGGGCTTCCCTTGGGAAGCAAGGAGACCAGGCAGGCGCTGGGCAGGAGATAAGCACTTCTTAACACGAGGTCAGCCTCATCCCCATGTGCACAATGAACTGAAGGCAGCTGCAACTTGTAGACGTGAGACAGGAAGGCAGGCTCGGCAACACGTTAAGGGGACCTTCTAGGTGTGATTCCTGCCTCCCTGTCTAGCCTCGCATCCTCTGTCCCACCTCATGCTCCATCGACACCCAAACGGCAAGGAGCACACACTCCGCCCAGCACAGCTCCCTGCGAAGCCACCCACCCTCTGTCTCCTTTGAAACGCTTTCTCTCCACCACGCTAGTCCATCTGGCAATGTTCTACTCGTTCCAATCTCCACCCGAAGGCCGATTTCTCTATAGAGCATTTCTGGACTGGCCCAAGCCAAATCAGTTGCTCCTCTTTCCCATGTGCAAGCTACACTTCCCATGGAGCCCCATCAGAGCAACGACTTTTGCAGGATAATCTCCTAATTATAATACCCTTGATGCTATCGCCAGAGTAATTTTTGGCACACGTACAAAGGACAACGAATGAATGAATGAACGAATGAATGAATGGCGGTATGAACAAAATGAAAGAAACAAACAAAATGAAAGAAAAGCCTGGAAAGGGATGTCCATAGACGTAAAGGAAAAGGAAAGTAAAAATATGAAAGAATTCTAGAAACCTGACAGAGCTTAGTGATGACTAAATGTAGGGTGAGCAAAATAAAGAGGAGGACACCAAGCTTCCGAGTTCTCTGCCAGGAGCACGATGCCCTTCTTCATTGCTTACACTTTATCAGCTTAAAAACACTGAACATAAACTCATGGGTTTAAAAGAAACAAAGAAGGAACCATCAGGAGAGAGAGGCAGAGAAGAACCCAGACAGAACAAACACTAAGATTCCTATTTTAAATTACTCACGTGCAAACATTTTCTGTGGAAGTTTGATAGAGTCTTGATTCAAAGTATAATTTCTTTAATTAGAATATTTCCCATGTATCATAAATAACACTCTAATCTCAGGGGTATAAAAAAAAAACCTACCACGTTAATTATCAACTAAAAGGACGTGAAAATTATTTTCCCTTTTTTGAAAATCAGAGTTTAACAATGAATATATTTTTACCAATTCCATAAAACTATTACATGTGAATTTTCAAAAATCTAAGATTAGTGAAAGTGGAGAACGCAAAATGGAAGTGGGGGAAAGACTCAGCAACAATAAATTCATTTTTAGTTTTCAACGCACTTAAGGTTTTATTTCTCATTTATTTTCTCTTTAATAGTAGAGAAGTACTAGGCACACACAAAATGACCTAACTATTAAAATAGGATTTATTAGAATGTTCTAACTGTAGTAGTGCATACTTTAGAGTACACAGCAAGATATTTAAGGACAGTTTAATGACCAAAATGCAATTGCTCACTGAACTCTACACGTAATTGCCAAAGTGATGTGGGGAACAGAGGCAAAAGAAAAAAAAGTGAAATTTCCTTACAACTTACACTGACAAGTCCTTGAGACAGGCAGAGTGACCTTCCTCTAGGACCTCAACTGCCTTGCTATTAATACTTTGCTAAGGGCAAAAGGCAAATTTAGCTTAAACATAATCACAACCTCCAGGATCCTGTAAGCCTTCTTTAACATGTAAAAATTCCTTTGGAAAGTTCCTTTATCTCTACCCCCCAAGATATATGTTAGCAATCATCCTCCAAGAGTATGGCCCCCTGATATACATCTGAAGGGTCTCATGACTACGGTTTTATTAGACAGTAATAAATGACCTTTTCCTAACAATAGCTAGCCCCCTCGAGGTCCTGGAAACTTTGCTCCCAAATTTCCTTAGAGACTTAGGCTATCCCTAACCCCCTCCCAACTTCAAAGTATATAATCAGCCACTCCTCACAACCCCAGTACAGCTAGCTCTCTTTGCCCGTGGGCCAACCACCTTTTGCACCAAAGACATCTCAAGAATTCTTTCCTGACCATTTGCTCTGAACCCCACCATTTCCACATCAAAAGGGCGACTCCATCATCACTCTGAATCGATCGCTGTGTAACAATATAAATTGGTTGTTTTAATTTTTTAGTGAGCTCTACGCCCAACGTGGGGCTCAAACTCAGGACTGCGAGATCAAGAGTCGCACGCTCTACCAACTGAGCCTGCCAGTTGTCTTCATTTTAACGAAGCCCTGTAGACACTCTCATGGTAAGTGATAGAAGGCCTCTAATCAAAGGTAGTAGGCTCCTGAACAAAATGGAAAAGCCAGGTAAGCAGTGCAGGCGCCAGGATGAAGTTATACATCCGTATACAGCATCGGGTAGAACCATGCCTGCATGGATCACACACTCCATAAATATTTGTCATTTGATTTACCAATTTTCTTCGGACTAATGTCGGTGTGAAAAATGGTAAAATGAATGTTTATTTTCCTTTTCGTTTTCTACTGCCTGTCATCAACTTATAAATCCATGCTGTCTAGGCCAATGCTACCACTCAGACTGCGGCCCCACCCCCAGGAACATCAAAGCATCCAAAGGATTGAGAAGATTGTAAGTAAATTATTCCAGCCCACCTGCTGTGCAGTCCTCAGGGAAGGCCAGGGCCTGAGGCACTCAGTCATTCCTAGACCTTGGCCTGCCAACAAGTAACACTACCCCAGGGGCTGACATCAATTCTCAGGCTCCTACACATGCTGACTTCACCCCCAGGTGGAAATCCCTCAGTGGCCTTTGGCTTCTCTCCGCAGGAGGCTTCCTTCGGGTATAAAAAGTAATCCTTTCCTGGAAGTAAGGTAGACATGGCCAGAAAGCTCTTCCCTTACAGGAAAAAGGGGCTTTCTAAAGAAACAGCTCTAAAGAACACGTCATTTAAGTGATACCTGGAGACCAGGATCCTCATATTTGATCCACACTCAAATCCAAACACTCAAAAGATAACTTTTAATACTTTTGAGCTAAGGAAGCATACAGGGGGCAGCTGACACAACAAGAGCAGATGTGTCTTAGCATAGCCTTTATGGATTAGCGCTAGGGAACACAACGTTACGTTTAATAAGCGCCAGGCAACGCGACTGGGAAGGAAGAAGAGCCCGACTAAGTATGATTTAAATGGTATTGAATTAGCGGGAAGGATATCTCCACATGCTGACAGAGGCAGCATGTAAATTGGCAGTTTGGCCTGAAATGACAAAGCTTACACCGAGGGCTCTATTTTGTAAGAACTGTATTTGCTCTCACTTTTAAAGGAAAAACCTCAGCACATCCGTGATGTTGCTTAACTTGGAATGTCCTGAAAGCAAGCACGCACTGAGGCCAAGGGTCAGCATAATGCCCATCCACCTCTGATCCTTGTGCTTTATTTCTTAACTTAAGTTTGACCAGGGCCTTTATGGTCTTTGTCCTTCACTCATCCAACCAATACTAAGCAACAGGCAGTGTGCTAGTTTCTTGAAGGGATACCAAAACGAATGGAGTCTCCATCCCTTTGACAATGTGATGGGTTTTGAATGTGTACTCCAAAATGCTATTGAAGTCCTTATCTCTCATGCACATAAACGTGACCTGATTTAGAAGTAGAGCCTCTGGAGATGGTCAGGTTATGATGAAGTCATTAAAGCAGGCCCTCATCCAGTATGAAAGGTATCCTTCTAAAAAGGGGAAATTTGAACAAGGGATAGACACATGTAGAAGGAAGGCAATGTGAACACACAGGGAGAAGGATGGCCATCTATACGCCAGAAACACTTGAGGTTACCAGAAGCTAGGAGACAGGCATGGAAGACATTCTCCCTCACAGCTCTTAGAAGAAACCAACCTCACCGAGACCTTGATTTCACGCTTCTGGCCTCCAGAACTGTAAGAGTGTAAGTGTGTGTTGTTTAGGCCACATAGTTTATTAGCTACTTTGTTAGTTTCCACCAGAGGTAACTAATATAACTTGGGTCACAAAAGAAGGGAGGCCAATGAAAAAATTGCCAGTCAACAGAACTCTCCATGTGGGTCTTTCTACAGATGCTTTGACTCAGTTACAGGGGCAAGTGCAGTCACCAGACCAAAGATCACCACCTTCCACAGCAGTTCCATAAAGGCCGTCAAAGAAAAAGATGATTTATATCCTATATAAAGGCTGACCCAATGGGAACTCTTTAATCCTCTAAAAAGATGATTAGAAAGAAACAGAAGCAATAAAGGTTAATGGAAAATTAATCTTGGTGACCTATTTGGGCAAATCAAAGTTGTGAGACATGCATTTATTTAAAAGGAAGATGCAAAGCATATTTAGAACAGCAACTCCAGATAAGGGGACAGAGATAAGACTTTAATTAGAAGAGTTTCAATATTCACATATTTACATACATGTTGAAAAGATGAAAGCCTTCTGATAGGGTAATAAAGATGAACAATAGTATGATGAACAATAATTCTATGTTGATGAATAATTCTAGTAAGATGAACAATAATTCTATGTTGACTCTGTAAAAAATGGAAGGAGATTTCCCGTGACTAGTCCTGTTTCCCCACAGGCTGTTTACAGAGGCCCTGTTGTAGGTACTTTGTAGATGTTCCCCCAATTCATGTTAGTTCACTGAGCTCACCCAGGACAGGCCCTCTGCACCCCAGGCAGACGTGAGTAAAACACACGTAAGAGAATGACGTCAGTGGTATAATTAAGCTGAATCACCTCTCCTACAGTGACAAACAACCTGTCCTTAGTCCTACTTGTTGCTCCCTGGCCACACCGTCCCTTTACCTGAGCATGGTGAGCTCTCTCTCCTCCATGTCTTAGAGATATGATATCATGCTGGCTGCAAAGGACCTGTAAAATAAAGGCCACCTTGTTAGAAGAAACTCTAAACATCAAATTCAGAGAGCTGTTTGAACACATGTAAGCAGATGCAAGGTTTCACTTGCAAAGTTCAAGCTGAACACTGCCCTTTTGCATTTCTAGCCATTCCAACTGACTGCCCTTGGAGAAGGTCTCTGCATGGTGCTAACCTGGTAACGATCAATAAATGTGAAGGTCTTAACAGAAACACAGCCTATGAACTGTCAATCTTCCAGAGAATATTTCTGCTCTGAAAGTGGTCCTTGTTGCCAAAGTAGCTGCATCAGGGCCAATGCTAGAGCCAGGGCCTCCCAAATCTAAGAAAGCCTAAATGAATAAAGCTGTATGTTAGTTAAGGGAACTATCATTCAAAACCGGTTTGGGTGGCTGATCAGTATAAGATTACTATTTTTTAAGTGTGGGAAAGACCTCTTACAAATTTCTAAGATAAAATAACAAATACTTTTAAGTTGTCTCTAAGAAAATCTGTTGTTGTAAAAACTATAAAAATGCATCTAGATCTTTTCATAGAATAAATCCCAACTTTAATTTCTAGAAAGTATTTTGAAGTCCTCTTACTCAAGTCAGATCCATAGAGCAGCAACCTCAGCATCACACAAGAGCCTGAAATGCTGTCCCTGAGAACCCACTTGAAACCTACTGGAATAAAATCTGCATTTTAACAAGAACCTCAGCTGATTCCCATGCACATTAAAGTCTGAGAAGCATGGTTCTAAAGTACATCTGGCCTATGATTACTAGAATCACAAGAAGGAAGTTGCCTGAAACTTCAAAACTGTCCTCCGGTGTCCAGGAGTTAATGAAATCACAATCCCTTTACTATAGTTGCGAGAATCTGGGGACTTACTAAACTCCCCAGAAACCCCCTCCTGCTGCCTACTGGTACCTAAAAGCATAGCATAATTCTAGAAGGATTTTGCTTTATACTCAAAAGATCAGCATCATAGGCCATGCATTCATTCTATAACCAGTTAGTGAATATCTACTTAGGTAATTCACAATAACTAACATTGTGCAAAGAGCCCAAAGTCTAGTAGAAGGATAGAGATTACAACACAGAGTTATAGGTCTAACAGGGAAAGGTCAGCACAGGAAAGCAGGGTACGGAGTTGGGCACTGGTATACACTTGGAAAGCACCTGACCCAGATCTGGAAAATCAAAGCAGTTTCCTGTGCTGAGCTTTGAAAAACAAACAAACAAACAAACAAAGATGAACATTTTTTCAAGAAGCAGCCCACCTGTAGGCATAGCGAGTGTGGTGTTAGCTTAGGGCAAGTCCCTATACCAGCAATGAAAAAGTCAACTACCTTACTTAAAAAAAATTGACGCTGATTTTATAGCTTTTGTTCAACTGCTTTGAATATTTGTATGCATGAGCTATAAATGTGGCAGCCTTAGGAATATTTTTTCCCTTTCAACTCTCCTACCTGCAGACAAGGAGGAATGGCAAACATCAAATACAAGAAGCACTAACGCAGAAGTCTGCGGAACACTGCAAGGGGGCAGGGATAACAGAACAGTGCCTCCACATTTGCTATTTGACCACAGAGAGTGTCAATGAAACCGCAACCAGCAATTTGGGGACCATAAAGAGAATTGCATTAAACTGAATACAAAAGTCAGTAAAATGTCTTAGGTGAGGGACACTGGCTATTTGGCAGGTGCACTGCTGGCAGCAATCGAGGGTCTCCGTGTGACCACCGTGTGCACACCCCTCTCTTTGCCTGTCTCTTCTCCCTGCATTTAAATAGTTCTTATCCTGTCCCCTTCCCTCTCACTTACTCTTGTGATTTCTCTCATTCATTTTCCTTCTCCCTTAGTACCTCTAGGAGCCCACTGGTCTCTAATTCAACTCTCATCTTTTTCCTTTCAATCTGCCGGCTTTTTCACACCCTTATTTTGTGAGAAGGAGATAAGGGGCAGGAGCAAGGACAACAGAACATCTTTCTTCTCTCTTCCCTTGATCTCTCTTCCCTTTGCTCCACTAATATCCCCACACTTCTATTTCCCTCCTCTCTCTTTCCTCTCCTAGAGTCAACCTCTGTTATCAGTCTGTGGCCAATTCTCCCAAGCATACACCTTAGAAATGACAGAATTGTTGGCTGCCTCTACTGTTCCCCTGCTATACTTAGAGTTTCCAGATTCTCCTAACATGCCAGGTGAACAGTTGAGAAGAAAAAAATACTTTAAAAACATAGTAATATAGCATTTTCTTAGGTTTTAAAATGTAGAACAATTCTGGATTATTCTACTGCTGTGCTGAATGGGTACAAAGATATCAAACACACTAGGCAAAAGGGTTTCATTCTATCCTGGTTTTCCTTAAGTGCATTCCTTCCAACCCCCCATAAATCCAACCTTTTCATTAGTCTTCTCCTTGTGCAGATGCCCTAAAGCCTCCTGGAATGACTGAAATGTGCCTCATTACCAGCCCAAGGAAGATGAATGACACAGGTCAGAGTTAACTGAGTGCTACTTGACAAAGACACAATGCAGCACGCAACAAGGCTCATTTAACACCCCATCGGGAAGCCTTACAAGTTACAGCTTAATAAATATATGAAGACTGTTGTAATATAGAAAATGTCTGGTACCACTTCCCACATGAAACGCACTTACAGAGAATGCCACAGAGTAGGCTGTTGATATGGCAATTGTACACATACTCTTTGATTTGCAGAAAAGCAATTTAGTTTTCTTTGGGCATTGCACTCTATTTTCAACCCCTGTGAACTATCAGCAAAACTTTGTAGACAAATCCCAGTCTTTTATCCCATTCCCTAGATGTAGCATATGCCCCTCACATATAGTATATGCTCTCAAAATATTTGATGGATGAATGAGTAAATTAATCAAACAACCAACTGACCAATCAATATAAGCCTAAGACACAACAGAACTAAGTAGCTGGAGGAAAACACTGTCATACACTAAAGCATTTTGGAAAATTCCCTGAGGTTTTTGGCATTGTCATCTAATCCTATGGTCAACATAGGATCTTGGATGTAACTCACCTCCAAGATCTAGTAAAAAGGAAGAGGGGCTGGTTGGATGGGGACACAGAATAGCCCAATGTGACAACCAACTTTCTAATAGCAAATGAGCAGAAATAAAAACTCTAAAAAACAGACAAAAGTTCTCAAAAAAAAAAAAATACAGTTAGCTGGGGAGAAATTAGTCAATCCTTCCATTTGTTCCCATGATACACACTTTTTTTTTTATTTCTGATGGTCTCATCATACCATTACACTTCTTCAGCAGTTCCTGTGTGACACTAGGGAGTGAAAACCTGGGCACAATCCCCCTAAGATCTTCTAGGCAAGCCAAGAAAGCTCCAGAATGGGTTCACTGTAGATTGTGATCCTACCTTGGATAAGGGGGAAAGGAGACATGACCAGCTGAACTATGCCTAAACAGAACCTACAGAGTCCCCATCTCCCTGGATTCACCTCAGAACGCAGGGACCACATTATGATTCCCCAAAACAGAGACTGTAAGTCACGCCCCATCAATCAAGCAGGAGCGAGAGGCAGAGCTGGCCCGGCCCCCAGTGGCAATTTGTTACATCTTGTTCTGAATCTCTTAATAGGTTTTTAAAAATGTATTTCATTACACACAATCAACAGCATTCCAGAAGTTGGAATTCACTTTCTTTATGTTCAAAAACTGTAAGAGGTTCTTTTTAACATTAACACCATTAACATCATCAGGCTGAGATGATCACCCCTCCAGAAAAGAACTGCTCAGAAACCTATCTAATCTATCACATCGGAAGAACCCCCTGTGATTTCAACTCCACTGCTCCCTCAGACTTGAATGGCTTTTAACAAATGCCCTGCACTCTCATCTGAAGAGAACGATTTGACCCCTTGGAAGAAAAAAACGTTGACAGCTCTAGGACACATGTATTTTAATTTAAATCTGACCCAGAGTAAAACATCTACCTGACCCATCAGTGGGAAAAAAAAATTTTAAACACTCCCTAGATATTACTTACCTTACTACATCTGCATATCATGAGACCCCGATTTGTTACCATTCAACAAATAGGGTTTTCTAATAATAGGGAGTTGAAGAATAGACAGCATGTTTTAACTCTTTTTTACCTCCTAAATTTCATTTTGAGCTTTCCAACAATATGGTTTCCTAGCCGTGCAAGAATCCCAGCTTTACTTTTTCAGTCATATCCCTACAGTATGACAAGCATTTCCAGAAAGAAAAAATAGCTGTATTTGCCATCTGTACTCACTACCTAAAGTTCTACAGCTATGTTTTTGCACTGGGGCATTAAGAATGGCAAAGGGAGCTGATACCTCCTGAAGCCAGTTCTGAGTGCCTTCTCCCCTGTGATTCACATGACCCCTTTTCAACATAAATTCTCCGTTCAATTTCACTAATACCTCAACATTTTTGGATTTCTTCTATTCTCATCTCAATAAGCTAGTGCTTATGGGAACAATAAAAAACCACTCCCTTCCACAACATTTGTGTGCATGTGCCTATATATGCGTTCGTCTGTCATTTCCAGATCTGAACTTCAGATCCAGTAGTCAAATAGTGCATACGAAACAAGAGCTATAGGGGCGCCTGGGTGGCTCAATTGGTTAAGCATCTGACTTGGGCTCAGGTCATGATCTCGCAGTCTGTGAGTTTGAGCCCCGCGTGGGGCTCTGTGCTGACAGCTCAGAGCCTGGAGCCTCCTTCGGATTCTGTGTCCCCCTCTCTCTCTGCCCCTCCCCCACTCATGCTCAGTCTCTCTCTGTCTCAGACATAAATAAACATTAAAAAAATTTTTTAAAAAAAAAGAGCTACAGAATGAAAATAGATCAGTGAAGGAGTATCCCTTGCCACCACTTCCACTGGGTCCCTGAGGGATGTAATCCGGGAAATCTTCTCAGTCCCTTGATCCAGCCAAGCCCTCCATTAAACAGACCTTCCAGACAGAGGGGACTGGGTGGATGCCTCTGTAAGAGATCACCACATATTTTCATAGTTTACGAGGATAAAGCAATTACAGCTTTAGTTGTTCATGAATAAAGCCTCTTTAACATTTTAATGAGAACATTAAACTCAGCTTCACTTGGTTTGGCCTCCCCAGAAAGTCTGTTAGCCTTAGAGAAAGTTTCTTTAAAAAGCAGTAATGAAATTGCAGGCCTGTCTGTGCCCCATAGGGCATGACTGGGCCACAAGCACTGGATGCATTGTTTCCCTCCTGAACTAGCCTATATATTGTGATAAGACTACAGTTTGGTAAATGAGAGAAGGCATCTGAAGAAATACCCTCCTCTCTGCAGTATTTGTGTGCTTGTGTGTGCTCACTCATTTTATATCTGACTCGTCTCCTAATTCGCTTTTATGTTATACACAGCTTTGACTACAATGTGTGACTCAATAAATGTTAAATCATACTTTTCTGCTATTTTCCCTTAATCATTTTCTACTGCCTGTGTTCTCTCTTGCGATGTGACTGATTCCCACCAAGGCTACCAACTGCTACTCGCCTGGAGACCCATTAAATTCAGCAGACAACCAAGAAAGCTTCAGAAGCCAAAGGTGAACAAGAAATAATTCTCAGACTCAGTGACTTAACATGAATGTCTGCCTCTTCTTCCGAACAAAACCCGAAGCAGTGTAAATGAAAGAGTTTGTCACCTTGAAAACCGGGTGGAAGAGAAGAGTAAAGCTAAAGGTTCTTAATACCAAGGTAATTCATCACATTTACTGAACACCTACTGTGGATGAAGGACTAGTCTAGATACTGGGGATAGAGTCAGGAATAAGGCAGACAAGACCTCCACTCTCACAGAGCTTAAGATGTAGCTGGAGAGACAGGAAGTAAACAGAAAGAACATGTTAGAAGGGAATAAGTGCTATGAAGAGCATGCAACAGGGCAGTATGATAAGAGAGGCTAGTTAAACAGGGTGGACAGGAAAAGCCACGCAGAGCAAAAAGCTACAGCAAATCCTTAAGGTCATGAAAAGACAGAAAGCTGAAATGCATGCTAGTAAGTGAAAGAAGATAATCTGAAAAGGCTACATACTGTCTAATTCCAACTGTATGACATCTGGAAAAGGCAAAACTATGGTGGAGACTGTCCAAAGATCAGTGGTTGCCAGGGGTTGGGGAGAGGGAGAGATGAATAGGCAGAGTACAGAGGATTTTTACACAGTGAAACTGTTCTGTACAATACTATATGATGGCAGATATATGACACTGTATCATCGTCAAAAGCCATAAAATGTACAACATTAAGAGTGAACCCTAAAGTAAACTATGGGCTCTGGGTGATAAAGATGTGTTAGTGTAGGAGCATCAGCTGTAAGAAGCGTCACTCCCGTGTGGGATGTCCACAGGGGAAGCACCTGCCCATGCGCATGGGGTAGGGGGCAGGGGAGAGAAGAGAGACAGGAGAATTCTCTGTACCTTCTGCTCAGTTTTGCTGTGAGCCCAAACCTGCTCTACAAAAAGTCTGATTTTAAAAATCCTTAAGGTAAGAAAGAGTATGGTGTGCTGAAGAAGTTCAGCTTCACCAGAGTCTGGTGAACGAGGCAGAGAGGAATGGCATGAAAGTGAGCCAAGTTGATCATGGTTAGGAGTTTGAATTTCATGCTAAAAGCACCAGGAGCCACTGGCTAGTTTTAAGCAGGGCTCATTTTAATGTGTTTTACATTTGTGAAAGGTCACTCTGGCTACCATGTGGAAAATGCATTACAGAGAGGCGGTCAACGGAGGCTGATGATGGTGGTCTGGTCAAGGGTGGGAGAGGTGGGTGGGTTTGAGATACATTTGAAAAAAAAGCTGACAGGATTGGCGACAGATAGACTGGATATGGGGGGTGTGGGGGGAAGAGAAATCAAAGACGATTGCTGAAGAGGAGGAGACGGAACTTACTAAGATGCAGAAGATCCCTGGGGAACGACCTACGAAGACCACACAAGGTGCCATGTGCCGTGTGGCAGACATATGGAAGCAGCGAGAGTGCCTGCGTCCACCAAAGAACTCAAGTTCTGTTTGTTTGATTCCTGCCTTAATGTGAATAGCAAATGTATGCATGTGCGATCCATGGACACACACACACTCACATATATCCATTTGGATATACATGAATACATATAATGCTTAGTAAATGGTTTTTGCAACTCAAAGCAAATTTACAATTATTTCAGTAATCTTTCAAGGAAGGAAGAGAAAGATTATTATTGGTGTTATTTCCATTAACTTGCAAGAAAGCTGAGGGCAAATGAGGTGAAGGGTCTTGCTGAAGGTCACACAGCAACTGACCGGCAGAGCTAACGCTAGGAACCAGGTTCCCTCACAGGAGATGACACCATACATATATCACACTCTTCTGGGCATCCTCTAGAATGTGCAAGGAGCCCTGTGAGCACTGCTCTCAATGTGAGCACACACATTCTGGATAAGGGTGGGGTGCTACTGCTGCATTTCCTTTAGCTCATCCTGTCTAGACGCTATTTAAATACTCTATAAAATGTGACTGACAAAACTAAAAAAAAAATCAGTTAACACGAAAGCAAACCTTACATAGAGCAAATCAAACCCTAAACTAAAATGTGACACAGATTTTTTTAAATGGACATTTTATTTTTTAATTTTTTAATGTTTATTCATTTTTGAGAGAGAGAGAGAGAAAGAGAGAGGGCAGAGAGAGGGAGGGAGACATAGAATCCGAAGCAGGCTCCAGGCTCTGAGCCATCAGCACAGAGCCTGATGCAGGGCTGGAACCCATGAACCGCTTCATCATGACCTGAGCTGAAGTCAGATGCTCAACCAATTGAGCCACCCACGTGCCCCTAAATGGACATTTTAACTACAAACAACAAGGTCCCCCGTGCACAAGCTCTTCAGAAACCCTCCTAAGGGTGACGCAGATGGAGCTTGCTCATCAATGGAAGAAGCCCATGTGCCCATGACTCACTGGCAGAGCAGCACCTCCTTATATACTTCATCTGGGATTCCTCTCTCAGTCTTTAGGTTTCTCAAAAAGCACTGAAAGCCCAAACAAATATTAGGAAAAAGGAAAACAAAAATGATAGAACCAAATGGCTGACAGGTCTGGTTTTTTGAAACATCATTTAAAAGAGAGAAATTCAGCCAGGTGGAATTATCACTAAAATAATTCAGATCGTATTTAAAGAAGACAAACACAAGGGGCAGGACTGGGAGGCCTGGACACGCTGTTGAGTCTGCATCCTACCTATACAAGTTTTAAAAATAGGCTTCACTCTGCCAGGCTCTCCCTCAGAAGTTGTGAGGACTCCCACCTCACAACATTTTGAAGTCTGAAAGGGAAACAGTGAGGGGGTGTCTGCCTCTGTGTTTGTCCCTGTGAGTCATACATTCTCTGTTCCTACTGAATGTGGGTTGTTTGTTTTCTTGTTGGTTTGTAGACTTCCTCTCTACTGCTTTTCTCTAATCATGTTTTTCCAAAGGACCCCGGCAGAGCACGCATAGCCCCACTGATGGACAACAGGGCCACAGTTAGTGGTAGTCACGATAACTAGACCGAGAACACCCAAAGACGGGGATTCGGAAGAAAGAGTTTGAGAAGCTTGGTCAGTTACGCCCCCATCCTCCAAACTGGAGATTTAGAATATCATTTTTCGGGGCTAAAATCATATATAAAGACGGGAATCACTCTCCTCTGGCACTGATTTTCTTACCAAATGCTTTCATGAAGGTATACAAGGGATATGCTGTCAGCACACACAAAAGGACAGTGGACACTTGTCCCATTGTTAGATATACACTCAGGTGGCTCACTCTGAAACTCCCTGCAGGCTCTCACCAAGGTTCCATTCACATCAAGATCTTCCACCCAGGCCTTATCTATTCCTGTCCATTCTGCCCTATGGAATGCTTTTTATTGTTTGGACACACCATCTTCTCATATCATTAGATTTTTTTTTTCTTTTTTTTTTTTTGGTAGGATGGTAATTGAGATTTGCAAAGAGAGTTCAGGAAAGACAGAGAGCAAGAGTCAGGACAAACTGGGAGTAATTCATAGGAACCTGACTCAGAGAGCCTGCTCCTAGTGAGAGCCTAAGCCCATGCCCAAGATGGAGCCCTGGGGAGTACAGACAAAACACCACTAGGAGTGAGTGACTGGAAAAAAGCAATGGATGAGAAACCAAGGGCACAGTCAACATGGTGGCCCACTGACACCACCATGAGACATCTTAAAGGCAACTCCAGGGGCTGGAAGCAGAAGCTGCAAGGATGCCAATGTAATGTACCTGTTACAGGAAATGGTGAGGAACTGAGCAGACAAAACTAAGGTGCATGTTGATACTCTTTACCCTCCATGGTCAAAACCATCTCTTTCCACTTATTTTTCTATATTCTTCCTTCACAGCTTGAGCCCAATGTTAAATGTCCTATTATCCTCACATGACACCCGAAACCCTGCACAAGCACACACTGTAACTTTCTTTGCAAAGCATTTTTCACATCTACTGTGTCATTTAATTTACGCTACACTATGTGACATAAGCACTTAAATAAATCCAGGCCCAAAGCGATTTATAGTCTTACACAAGAGAAAGAGCCTTCACGCAAACCCAGATCCTCTGACTTGGGATCCTGTGCTTCTACAATATGCTGCTAGTGTATTTCTGACTCTCTAACTCTATGTGCTGTAAATTTCATTAATCTAGACTTCACTGATTCAGAATTGGTGAGGCCATAAAACATCACCATGTGATACCCCACTTACTTGGAAATCTGGGATGTGCTATAATAAGTATTGTGCCTACAATATTGGTACAGGATATTGGACGGGAAAGCTATCGCCCTGAAAGTACAGCAAAAGAAAGCCTGCCTTTGTTTATTCCATCAGGGCCAACATCACCAACTTAGCACCAACATGCAGTTAAAAAAAAAAAAAAAAAGATGGATCTGCTAACTACAAATGATGTAATTCTGTGTTTGTGGCTCATCAATGTTAAAAATTTCAAAAATAGCCCCCAAGTCTAAGCAGTATGATCTTAAAGGAGTCGTACTGAGTCTATAGGCTAAAATAAAAACCAACCACCCTCACACGCTTTTGTCAAGTACCTTTATCATGTCTTATATTACCCTGGAGTTCGACTTTTCTCTTAATTTGTATCTGCCTCTCCTGAAAGAGTCCGGCATAAAGCTGGTTTTTAAATATTTGTTGAATGGTGGGATAGAAGGACACACAAGGGAAAGAATGCATGTGACCATCAGGCTACAGTCCATGTCGGGTGAAGAGTGAAATGTTACTTGAGTCAGACCCAGCTGACCAAGCCTGGGGCTTTGCAATCATGTACATCTAAATTCAAATCCCGCTATTTGCCAACTGTGACACTGTGAGCAAATTAACTCCTCTCTTGACTCTAAGCTTCCTCATGAGCAAGACGGAGAGAACCCTGGGCACCATGCAGAAGTGGCGAGAGAGTTAAATGAAGTCACAGATTTGGCACACTGCCAAGGCCGCCTGCAGTTTTGTTATCCTCCCCCCCTTCCTCTGGCCCACATTTAGTGTGACCCCTTGCACACCAACCTTCATAATAGTGCTTCCATATACAAAACCCCCTTGTAAAGCTAATGGCTAAACATCAACTTCCTTTACAATGGTGGCCACTTTCCCTTCTGTGAACATCAAATTTACCCATTCGTGATCTAGAGATAAGTTGTGCATGGCTGGTGTTCAACAAATTTTAATGCCTTTTGAGTAAATGTCCCAGGGAAGTGAAGCTCCCCCTTTTATACACCAATACCCCGTATTTGAAAGCTTTCCAAAATATATTGTGCCCTTTATCACTTTGCTAAAATAACAGGTTGAAAGAACTTTAACCTTTTTTTTTTTTTTTTTTTTTTGACTCAGGGTTATCAACACAAACTTAAGACACAGCATTGGAATAAAAGTTATAATTTTTCAGAGGCTTTTTAAGTCAGTACATTTGCTCATACTAAATATTGCCAGATTCCTACACTGTGATCATTCCTTTCATTTCTTCCTGTGGTCAGCAGCTTCATATCCTGGAAGGCATGAGACACCGTGGAATTTACAAAACAAAGTCCTTGTCATCTTCAGAGTTCATGAGGATCATTCTCAGATATTTTTTCTCATCTGTGGCTTCACGAGCACATGTTTAGTAAGAGCTACAAGGAAGACCCATATACTTCCTAGTCCAAGAATTCATGTTTCTATCTCTAATGTCTTACACGTTATAAGGTACTCAACAAATAGTTATACAGCGAATTAATAGAGCTAACACTACACAACCTATGTAATTACTGTTTCCTATTTGAGACTTTGTTCTACTCCACAGCTAGGGCCCTTACTCATTTGAGGCTGTACTTTTTTATCTGCAAAATAAGGCAACTGGGTTAAATTATCCTTTAGGTTATTTCCAACATTAGCCTCCCCCCCGCCATGACCCTATCCTTCTAGGCACATATATATGTTCCATATGATAGAACTGCTGGAAATCTGACCACCAGATGAGTGAGGCACTAGAGGACATAGTGAATCCCTGTAATCCAGAGCCCTAGTACGAAAGCCCTATCCTTGTACCATGGCAGCAAATATAGAAAGAAGTAGCTCTCCTACTCATTTCTCCCACCATTAACATCATATATAGGAGTAGAAATATTGGCCTTGGAATGTAAACATATTGATTTTGTGTGTGCGTCAAATGTTCATAAGTGGAAAACCAAGTATTTTTTCAAAAGAAGTCAACTGCATCCAGGCAAATAAAACCTTAATGGAAAATTTTTTTCTAATAACTATCATCTAGTGCGTTCGTTGACTCCTTGTTCCAAGCTATTTCTTCAAACACCACTTTGTTCATATATTAACTTACCAGCTACATTTGCTTAAATAATACCACAGTTTCACTGTTTACACATAAATTCAATTCAACCTCCTTAAGCTACAGCCTAACTTTCTCCCTTAAAACCAAAATTTCTAAACAAAATGAGTTCATGAGTTTCACACAGAAAGGAAGTAGATGGTTTCAAATAACAAGTCAAACATTTGTCCACGAACATGGTTGGGAGGTCATCACAAATGCCGCTTCTCCAGAGGCCTGAGGTGGGGAAGCCTTGGATGACTTTCTCTTCCAGGCGGATGGTGTTCCTTTAATTCGATTCTACATGAATTCAAGGTATACTTCCTTAAGCATGCCAAATTCTCAAGAGAATACAAAAAAGTGAATAGAATATATCATCTCTGCCTCAGAGGAGATGCGGCAAGGCTGAGCACGTAAGAGCAGTAACACTGGAAAAGGATGGCTGAGGACAGAATCCCAACTTTTCCATAATTAGCTGTGAAACTTGGGCAAGTGACTTTACCTTTCTGATGCAGTGTCTATATCAGCATAATGCTGGTGAGAGCAGGTCTGACCTCACAGCGTTGTGCTGGGGATTACAGAAGCCATTATGCCTAAGGCATTAAGAACAGTTCCTGGCACACAGTGAACACTCAAGGTCAGTATCATCACCGTGATGGTTATAATTGTCATCATTATGAATGTACAATCCAGTTGTTAAACATTTTCATTTTTTATTTAATAAAATCAAAGCTATAACAGATCCTAGGAAATGAAAAGAGGAAAAGTGGGGGAAAAAAACCCTTTTCCAACAAGTTCCATCATTGTCCTCCTGTCTTCCTGACAAATGCTAACTGTATCTGCTCCTCAGAGAGATGTAAAGATGGCAGTGAGTGAGGGATAAAGTGAGGGATAAAGACATAAAGAAACATGATAAAGAGGAGAGGAGAGAAAAAGAAAGGGTACATATGGAGGAGCATTTCTGAGTTCTTTAAAGCTGCCAGATAGGAGTTGAACTGGAGACAGAGAGAGAGAGAGAGAGAAGAAAAAGAAGGAGGAGGAGGAGGAGGAAGAAGAGGAGGAGGAAGAGCGGAGGAGGAGGAGGAGGAGGTCGTCATTTGCTCAGCCTTGCCTGGACTCTCTCCCTTCTCTGCTCAGAAAATCCTTCCTCAGGCATTGAGCTACCTCACTTAGCTTTTCCTTACCATTTCCATGTGTTTCTTTCCACCGTTTACTCTGTTTCACAGAACATGATATGTATTAAGTGCTTTAGAAGTCACCTCATCCAACCTTCTTATTTTATACATAAGAAAAGCTTAGGGCCAATAGGACAAAGTCATTGTCCCTGGTGGTACAACTCCAGAGGGGCACACAATTAAAACTGGGCTCCTTGTGCCCTAGGCCTGGGCTGTCTCCCTTAGGACAACAAAAGGAGTACATTTACCAAAAAGGAGACTGGCTGGCTCTTGTCCCATTTGGCAGATACATAAATGTTTATCTTGGGAGGAAAATCTTGAGTAATATTTTTAAATGAATTAACAAGAATGGTACTGTTTTTAATTCAATAGACATGTTTTATTATTAACTTCATTGCCCGCTAAGCCTGAAATTAGGTTTTTCTATGCTTGGGCAGGTCCTGCCTAACCAATAACAGGACAATCAGATTTCAATTAAACAGATATTCCCACTCGGGCCATACACATAAACACACACACACACACACACACACACACACACATGCACACAACCAAGAGGCACTTAATCAAAACAAACTTTGAGCCCATTCTTGTCACTCTCCTGGCCTATGTTTAGGAGAAGGAGATATCAAATATTACAAGATAAGACTCTCCTAGTACAAAGATTTTAAATCACTTGTCTTCCAAAAGAGGAACACATTTCTTGCTATTTCTCCATTTACTATTTCTAATCCAGCAGCAAAAGGCAGCCTAACCACAGCCTTTAACACACTTTTTATTTCTGGCTTCTGAATGTCTTCAATATGGGTTTGCCCAAATCAGGCCAATAGTCTCTTACATGTTCAATTTCTTTAATCCCAGCTTTCACCTCTACAATGGAAGACTGAAGCTCTAAAACCAGAGTCTTTCCGTACATACTTTACATACATACATACTTTAATAACATACTTAAAAACAGATACCACATATATTTTCCTGTTGTTTTTTTTTTTTATCTCAAATCTTTAAGTATCTGGCTAAGAGAAACCCTTTGAAACAAGAAAAAAAAAACCCTAGTTACCCTCTTCTCCCTTCTCTTTCCCTACTATCTGATGGGTAGAATCTCCTCTTTGATTTGCTTCACTGCGTGGGGTTTCAAACATATGACGTCACCGTGATTAAGGGAAAGATTCAGGCATTCTTTTAACAGCTGCATCGACTACAGGGACATCTGACTGTGGGCCACTAAAAGTAACTCAGCTCTGCTGTGTAAATAGGTGTTTACCTTGAGGAGAATAGACGCATATAAGGCTGATTTATTAGCACTGTTTGGTAAGTATTATTTATACAAATCCATACCCTACTACTATTATGTGTTTTGTTTTTCTTTTCTCTTGATTTTTCCTTCACAGAAGACATAGGCTGGCCACCATGGGGTGGCAACAGTTGTGGCTGCCACCTCACTCATATGAAATTCAACAACAGGAAAACAGAACCCAGCATTACAAAAACAATCGCAAAAACCAAACATTCACGCTCAAGAAGAACTGAACCAAGATTTGAAAGTTTCCAAGGACAGAGGAAAAAAAAAAAGTTGCCGCATCCTCCTACCCTGTATGCCAACTAGCAGTGGCCGTTCAGTCTCTCCAGATGCCCCTCAAAAACAGGAATGCACCAATGTAACAGGAGCTGAGATCCTGGGGGAGCCAATTAGATTTAAGCCGCTTTCAAAAATCTGTAAGAAAAAAAAAATGGAATTAGAAAAGAAACTTGGCACTTGAAATGACATTTTATGTGTTTTGCTTAGGGCCTGTGGAATACTACTCATATAATGACTCGTTGTCACGCTTATAAAATAAACCTTGGGTTTTTAATATAATTGAATAAAGTCATTAGCTGGTGAAACAAACCTAGCTTCAGAGGAAGAATGTGGCACATCAAATCTAATAGGTACCTCATCCTTCATCTTTGGAATTATCGACCAAAACATGACAAATTAGGCTAAGGTCAATGGCAGATAACTGCAGAGAAACTCCTCCAATGGCTGCCTGTGTATTCCTCTGAGGCTCCTGCAATTGTCTAGCAAAGCGCGGGTAGGGAGAGACCTGCAAGAAAGCAAGAATTTTCAGATTCCATGCCCTGCCCCCAAGACAAGCTCTATGGCCTTTTGATAACCTGTGGCAAGAGAAGATGGGACTAGGGAAGAGAAGCTCTCAGAAAAATTGTGCCTCCGCAGTTGCAGAAGGTATCTGGAGAGACTGAACAGTCACTGCCAGTAGGCGTGCAGGGTAGGAAGATGCGGCAATGTTTTTCTTCCTTAGAAACTCGCAAATCTTGTTTCAACTCTTCCCAGTGTTAAGCTTTTGATTTTTACAATTGTTTTTGTAATGTTGGGTTCTGCTCAGTTGGGTTTCAGCTGTTGGTGGAAACATAAGACCTGGTGTCCCCGACTCCCGGATCTCTCCAGAGCTCACTATACTAATCTGGTGGCTATTTATGAATCAGGCATAACCTTTCTTAATTAGATATATAGCAGGTGTGTCAAAGACAACAGAATCAGGCAAAAAGACAGTAAGACCTTAAAATAACCAACTTCAGTTGGGTTTCTGGGATGGTTTCTCTTTATTTAAGGATGAAGTAGCCACAGATCCATCTCCAAACATGATTTTGTAAAAGCAAACAGACTCTACCCTTGAGAACTTCATTCACTCCTTTACTTTTTTTTTAATGTTTATTTATTTTTGACAGAGAGAGAGAGAGAGAGAGAGAGAGAGAGAGTGTATGAGCGGGGGAGGGGCAGAGAGAGAGGGAGACACAGAATCTGAAGCAGGCTCCAGGCTCTGAGCTGTCATCACAGAGCCCGACGCGGGGCTCGAACTCACAGACCGTGAGATCATGACCAGAGCCAAAGTCAGACGCTCACCCGACTGAGCCACCCAGGCGCCCCTCCTTTACTTTTTTAATACAGCATCAAAGTAATTGGGTCTAAGAAGCCCACAAAGAGGTAAAAGGAAACATGCCCTCTTGAAAAACATTCCAGGGCTACTGGGCAAACATATGCTTTTGTTCTATGATGTGGTAGACTGTTGCAATTACATCACCTCAATTCTCCTTCTAGAAGGGATGCTTATCTCATTGTCTCTGGTGACAAATATGGATTCCGCACCTAGTCTGTGTCAAGCACTGAACCACATGTCAGGAGGGACAACAGGAGAAGAGAACTCCTATTCTGTCTCCACAGAAACTACACTCAAAGCTAATGAAGACATACATATCTCTTGGACATCAACCTTAGCAACATTTTTTGGGATATATCTTCTCAGGGAGACAAAAATGAAAATAAACCATTGGGACTACATCAAACTAAAAAGTGAAGGAAACCATCAACAAAACAAAAAGACAACCTACTGAATGGTAGAAGATATTTTCAAATGATAAATCCAATAAAGGGTTGATATTCCAAAGATATAAAGACCTCATACAACTCAACACAAAAACAAATAATCCAATTAAAAAATAGGCAAAGGACCTAAATGGACATTTTTCCAAATAAGACATACAGATGGCCAACTGTATGTCTTGAGAAGATGCTCAACATCACTAATGAGCAGGGCAATGCAAGTTGAAACCACAATAAGACACAATCCCACACCAGTAAGAATGGCTTGTATCAAAAAGAAATAAGTGTTGGTGAGGATATGGAGAAAAGGAACCCTCCTGTGCACTATTGGTGAGATGTAAACTGGTACTATAGAGAACAGTGTGGACCTCCCCCCCACCCCAAAAAAAAAATAAAAATAGAACTACCATATGATCCAGAAATTCCACTTCCGAGTATTTACCCAAAGAAAAGAAACACACTAATTTGAAAAGATATATGCACCCCTGTGTTTAGTGCAGCATTGTTTACAGTAGCTGAGGTATAGAAGCAACCTAAGGGGCCACTGATAGATGAATGGATAAAGAAGATGTGTTATATACATACAATGGAATATTAACCATAGTAAAGAATGAAATCTTGCATTATGTGACAATGTGGATGGACATAGTGCATATTATTCTACATTAAGTCAGAGAGAGAAAGACAAATACTATATGATTTCGCTTATATATGAAATCTAAAAAAATAAACAGAAAACAGAAACGGACCCATAAATACAAAGAACAAATTGGTGGTTCCCAGATGGAAAGAGGTTAGGAGAATGGGCAAAAGAGGTAAGGAGGCTTAAGAGGTACAAACTTCCAGTTACAAGATAAATAAGTCACGGGGATCAAAAGTACAGCATAGATAATATAGTCAATAATACTGTAATAAGGTTGAATAGTGACAGAAGGTGACTATACTTATCACGTTGAGCAATGAATAACATATAGAATTTTTGAACCACTGTGTCATACACCTGAAACCAATATAACATTGCATGTCAACTGTACTTCAATAAAAAAAAAAAGGTACATGTCTGTGTGTCTGTGCAGGAAGCGGCTCACATTTCAAAACCCATCTTTTTCAAGTTCCACCTTAAATACAGCCTATTCCATGAGATTGTTCTGATGTCCTAACCAGAAATAACATCTCCCTTACCTAAGCTCCTGTACCTTTTTCTGTTTTGTATTTTAGCAGTTTATATACCTGTCTTATTGCCTCCCCCTTAAATTATTTGAACATTATTATAATGACTGGCAAGAACAAAATATGTCAGTAAATGTCAAGTTCATGAATGTATGGTAGACACAGTATCTGAGTTACTGAGGAACCCAAGTGATCAGGAAAGATTTCACTCAGCTATACTCAACAGCACACCAGAGTTGAATTATCAAAGAGAAGAAAGAGCATATCTACATTAAGAAAATAAGCAAAAGTCTGATGTCTTTGGATATCTCCTAACACAGACATTTAAAATGTAGCAGGTTCTGATGACCCTCTGATTGGCCATGAAGGGCAATCAGAGTCCTTTGAAGATGGGATCATCAATCCCAGGATAGCACTAATCCATACCAGTGACTGGGGAATAATAATATCTTTGTTTTCGAAGGCCAGGAACTCCTTTGAGAACCTTCACCCTGCAGAGAGCAGGTAATCTTCAGAAACAATTGAATTCCCATGTTTACATTTACCACACTGAATGGTATGACCTCTTTGGACAGTAGGAAGGATTAAGAACTTAATCAAACCAATGCTTTGTTATGCACAACAACTTCAGCCAATCACAGTAACCAGCTTTGTCTATGAACTTTGGAACAGTATTTTCCCTAGATAATTACAAAATGGGAACACATATATGGTATCAGCCAGATCAAAGCATTTCATGATCGTAACTAAATAGTATCAATATAAATATTTGAGCTTTGGAATGGTTTTCAAAGAAATCGCATTTAGAATGTCTCTTTAGAGCTGACACTCTTTGAAATTACTGTTCCTTAAGCACTTACTTTCCTTTTGGCCTCATTGTGTACATCATGCTGCTCTTCCCCAATTTCCCAGGATCCCCAAGGTCATTCTCTACGGTGTTTGCTTTAAACTCAGCTTGGTGCCCAGATTCTGCTTTCAAACTCACTTGGATGACCCTTTCCCACACTGGGTCTCTTCATACTTCCCGACATCCAGATCTAGTTGATCTGCATTTTCTACAAAAAGTTTCACTTCCCAGTAACTGCAATCTGCTTCTTGCATAGTTTTCTTGCCATTCCCCTGGGTAGGTCGCTGCCCGGAAGGCAGAGAGGAGGAGCTTTTTGATGCTAATGAGGCCTCTGTGCGGGACTCCCAGCTAATGGTGAGGAGCCCAGTATGGTAGTTCTCTGGGGAGCCCAGGTGAATGCAAGTGTAAGGGCACAGCTGAGAGTCATTTAAGCACCTTGCCGTTAGCCTAAAACAGGTATTCCAACATCTGAGCAGTGACCTGTAAATGGCTTACATAATGAAGAAATGAGTCAGTGTACTTGGCAATTCAGACCTGAACTACATAAGGTATTAATTCAAAAGGAAATCTGAGAAGAGGACTGTTCTATGGTGACACATGGTTTTTTCTTTGAGGTGCCGGTAGTGGAATAAGGGTTAATGCATTATGGACATCCATATCCTTCTGCTGTTTTTCATCGTTGTGAACTTCTAGAGGACTCTTAGGTCCACTTTGAGCCCAGCTAGCCTTGCCTCCTGGGCATTCCAGGGAAAGAGGGCATGCCCATTACTTGTCCCATTAGCCCTCCTCCAGAATTGAAGAAACCTGCTGCAGCCTTTTAGAAGATGCAGGGGAAAAAACCATCACATGTTTTTTAACACTGAGAAATCTCCCAAAATAAGTGAAGTCTCAGCCAACATACACCAACCAAGGAATCAAAAGTCATGTATGAGACCTTAGGGTAATCTTTCAGATGGTCCGAATGACAAAGGAAAAGTGTCTGACACCCTAACCAGAGAAGACACAACGGGCAAGGCTTACCTTTTCGGACCTAATGACAAACCTTTAAGGAGCTCTTAGGATACACCAGGAATTTATTTGTATTATCTCATTTAATCCTCATTACAATCATTTAAGTTAGACGGTAGTATTAATATTCTCATTTTGGGGGGTGCCTGGGTGGCTGAGTCAGCTAAGCATCTGACTTCGGCTCAAGTCATGATCTTGCGGTGAGTTCGAACCCCATGACAGTCTATGCTGTCTATGCTGACAGCTCAGAGCCTGGAGCCTGCTTTGGATTCTGTGTGTCCCTCTCTCTCTGCCCCTCCCCTACTCGTGCTCTGTCTCTCAAAAAGAAATAGAAACGTTACAAAAATATTCTCATTTTTAAGATGGAGAAATTGAGGCTTAGCAAGCTTAGTTAAGTAAATCATCCAAGTCTCCCCAGTTAATAAGTAGCAGAGATGGGATGTGAATACATGCTATCGATTACTAGTAGTATCAGTGGCAAGGGAGATTTTCTATCGCGAGTAGGCTGTTTCTGAGAAATTTTGGAGGATGAAGGAAAAGAGGGAGCAGAAAAAAAAAAAACAAGAGTTCCTCAACAACAACAGCAACAACGAGACTCTGACAAGAATTAAAAAAAGAAACCCGAGGAAAACACGAGATTTCTCCAACCACACTGTCAGTTCATTTCTCTGTTATCTGGCTTAATGAGGCAAAAGGAGAGTCTAAAGTTGAACCTAGTGAACACTTGCCCACAAAGACAGGTTTGTTCGTAGCCAAGTGAGTCGTCTGCTAAAGTTACCCATGTAGACTCAAGCCTCACCTCACATGGTGTCATTCTCCTTCAAGTATGATCCGTCCCCATTTGCCTATTTCCAGCGGTCAACGCCCAGGAAATGAGTTTCCCAACTGTGTCTCCTCCTTGGGGAGCCTGGGGAGGGGTGGTGACATCATGGGAACAATATCTGTCTTCTCTTCTAGGACTCAACTGAATGTGTCAAATAAACGCTACTGCTAATCCTGCAGCAATGAATGAATTATTCGAATGCCAAGCAAATGTATGTGAAAAACAGCATACTATCTCCATCCCAGCCCCAAAGAAAAGGGGGAAAGGCAGCAATGAGAAACTACTCAAGCGAAACTACACAAGGGAGGTGAGCTTTACTCACTCCCTTCACTCCTCACACACACAAAGTGAACCTACATTTCCATTTTCATATTGCTGTAAACAGGTAAAAACAGAATTTGCTTCCTCCTCTGTGCTCTCATGCTCCTTTGTACAAATTGCTAAATTATAGTACTTACCATATTGTCCTGTAATTATATTTTAAGTGTCTGCCTTCCCACTAATGTAATAGCTCCCTTTCTCCCCTGAATATTTGTATCCAATGCATCTGGTATCAGGCTAAACAAAAATTTGTTAAACAAATGAAAGACTGAATGGAACAATGAATGAATGACAGCTTGCTCAAAGGCTCTCTTTAACTAGGGCAAAAAGAAATGTTCTTTTTTCCTCTGTCTTTATGACTGAAGATAGTTGATACTGTCACACTTACACTGGGGGGTGAATCATGCCTGTTTGTAGTATTAGGTTTCTAGGATGTTCTGGTACTTAATGAATGTTTTCGGTGTGGCTGTGTGTGTGTGTGTGTGTGTGTGTAGGCTCCTCTGCTCCTATATTCTATAGAATTAATCTCTCCCACCTTACACCTACCAAGCCTATATATCTCATAACTTACTCCCTTAATCACGGATTTTCTTTGAACTTAACTAATTCAATTAGAATTTTTTTTAAAAAAGGCATTCTTATTGTAAGTTGGAGAGAGGAAAGGTCAGAAAACGTGACATATTCCAAGTTTGATGGATGCTGGATATTCAGCAAGACTTGATACAGACACAGCCCCTCCTCTTGCAGAATTTACAGTCAGTGGGAAGAAGAGAGATAAATAATAAGGTGAGTAAAGTATAGTGACTATAATACAGAGGAAACAAAAGGTGTTATGAGAGCACATAAGAAGGAGATCAAACCCAGTCTGGAGATCAGGAAGGGTCTCCTAGACAAAGTATCTTTTAAGTTTCAGCCTGGGTGGGTAAATAAGACTTAACCAGGTAAAAGGGGAATTTGCCAAAGAGAAGTACCACAGGCAAGGAAGAACACAATGCAAGCAAAACACTTTTAAGAAGATAAGAATGGCTGGGGTTTAAGTGAGGGGGCAAGCCTGGGCCTCAGCTTACTTACTGTAAGAGCAATGGGAAGCCACTGAAGGATTTTAACCAAGGTGGTGATATTTGGGTCTGAGGTTAAGGAAAGAGACTTGGGTTATAGGTAAAGGCACACAGATTTGGGGGCTGTATTAGTAGAGTAGGCTAAGAGTAATAATAAGGATCTTCAACATTGTCCTTATAAAAAGATGACTCTGGCTGTCATATGGAGAATGGATTATAAAAATGTGAGACTATGTCCATAGATAGACACTCTTTGGATGCCATTTCGGTAGGTCACATGAGGAAAGAAATGATAGTGAAAATGGAAAGAAGTGGATGGGTTCAAAAGAACATTAAGACAGAATTAATAGACTGTGCCAACTGACTAGACCACGGTTGGTAAAGTTTTCTGTAAAGGGCCAGATCAACAAACCTTGGCCTTTGCTGGCCATACGGTTTCTACCACAACTACTCAACCCTGGTGTTTTGGTGAGAAAGGGGACATATGTAGGTAAATGAGCGTGACTTCATGCCAACAAAAATTTATTTATAAAAAACAGGCAAACAGGACAAATTTAGCCTGACTGAAGTTTGCCAACCCCTAGACTAACTGAGGGATGTAGCAGTAAGAGCAGTCAAAAATGGCTCCCAAGTATGTCACTTAGGTATCTGGTTGGCTAGGCCTGCTCTTTACAGAGGAAGGGACATTGGAAAAGGAATGGGGTCAGAGAGAGGGAGGTAGTGGCCAGGCTTTAGACAAGCTGAGTGTAAGATATGTCCAGTAAACAGTCACATGTTTGGATCTAGATTACGAAAATGACCTAGGCTATTTGTAAAGATATATAGGTTCGGGAGTTGTCTTAGGGCAGACTAGATGTTGTTAGCAGACCACCCAAAATCCATGGATTTAGTAAGAAGTTTCTCCCATCGTGATACAAGGAACTCAGATGGGGGGTGGGAAGACAGTCATTCCACGAGCCTGTCCAACAGCAGCATCCATCCCACTTAGCCAGAGGAGGGAGGTTCAGAGAGGAGCGCCTGTAGGGCTTTTTATGGCCCAAGTCTAAAAAGGGCATGCACCACGTCCACTCACATTCCCCTGGAGAGATCTTACTCACATGGCCACCCACCTACAAGCAAGGCTGGGAAACACACTAGAGCTGTGTGTCGAGGATAAAGGTAGAATGGATTTTGGTGGGCAGCTATCAGGATCCGCCACAAGAGTCAAAATTAAAGAATAGGCCAGGAAAGCATGAAGATGAATAGAAGTGAGCCAGACAACGGTGAAGAGTGAGAACAAGTTCAGGGCTCTGCAGAACACAAGTGTGAGAAGACGAACTGAGGAAGAAGAAGATGTAGCAAAGGAGAATGACAAAATGAAAATAAAACCGGAAGACTGTGTTAGACATTTAATGTACATAGGTAGAAAGGAATGCACACTTAATTGTTAAGCATCGATCCCAGCTCTGACAAGCTGACACTTATTTGGTACCTCTGATACCATAAAAAAATGGCATGAAAATGAGCCAAATTGCATTTAAGAGAAAAATGGCAAAATCAGCCCCTCAATAGAGCCAGATTTTCATTACCATTCAGATGGAGTGCTTTAGGGCTATGCGCTGCAATATTCATTTTTTTTTCATTCACTTTTTGTATCCATCAATCCACCTATGTAGGTAAAATGTATTTTCTGTATCAAAAATTTACATGGACATATTAATATAAATATGAATACACACCTGTCTGCATATACACACACACACTCGGCACTCACAGGATCCATTACCACAATGCACTCCTGTTTTGCTTCCACTTTTTGCAATTCTCCATTCTCTCTGCTTCGCTCAAGGCTTCTCTTCCAGCTCCCACCCCACCTGTTTGTGTGTCTGTTGCTGGCTCCGGATGAGAAGACCAAGAAGAAAACGGGTTGGATTCCTCCCTGATAACATTTTAGGCACTGCTCCATTACCACAAAAAAAGACACAGCCTGTAGCTTAAACAAAAAAACCCAGGCTGGAACCTCCATGCTGCCTTCCCTCAGCAATTCTGAGCCAAGCAGACTTAAGCTAGAAAAAGAAGAACATGGGATCTTGCAAGAGCTGTCTACCAATCCACCTTCTCTCTCTTTAGAATCTAAAATCTTTGGGACAAAGAAGGGGATTCTCAGGATTTTATATCTGGAACACTCTTTTTTGCAGAACAGCCAGCCTTGCTTATAAATAAGTTAAAAAAGAAAACAAGCAGATTAAAAAAAAAAAAAAAAGATCTGCCCAGGAGGTACACAGATGGTAAAGAAAACAAAATTAGTAACCTCTTCTACTTGCTCAGCATAAATTATTAGTGTACTCAACCTGACCAAGTGACTATTTATAAGCCTGACCTCGAACTTCGTGGCGTTCAATAAACATAAATTGAGGATGGCGACAATGCTACCCATATTTCCTTACTTAATGACACACAGTTGGCAGTTCAGTGACACAAATCATATGCATTTTATTCTACCGTTACTGCTCTTCACATGATAACTCATATCAGGTGTGAATCTATTAGAAAGAGCCTTCCAATTAGCAAAATTAATTCTTCCTTTGATTCGAGAGAGGCCGACTAGTGAGTGTAAGCACAGGACAACTTTGCAAGCAGCGTTTCTTCTTCTGGCTTCTGTGGACTTTTCTGTCAGCTCCAACAAGTCTTTCTTATTGCTACTTTTCCAGGGTCATCATTATTCAAAGTCTGCTAGCTTCAAGTATCATCTGCAAGGCACATCTAGAAATGTAGCTGCTGAAGCAGATTGTGTATGAAACTGAGAAACTGCAACTTGTCTCACACCGGCTACGTGAAATATGTAGGGTTTTTTGTTTTGTAATTCTAGATTCCCAGCTAGTCCACAGGGGAGCCGTAGCAGAAGGGCAGGAGTTCACCACCATGATGTGTCTGGGACCTGTGGAAGAGCCACAGGCGTTTCTTCGAAAAGAATCTGGGAATGCAAAACACAATGTGAATGCTCGGTCCAACGCCTTCAAAGGGCACTGGGGCTGACACTCCTTCATCCTTGTCAGTCTCCTAAAGCCACCAACTTACTCTGCCATCTTCTCCTCTTCACAAGACAATTTTTTGTCTCCTCCACGACCAAAAACTTGAGGCCATTCACCAACAGTGCTGGGAAACCCAGAGCCACCCTTCACTCTTCCATCGGCATCATTCACCATTCTTCATGGAACTCACCAAAACAGGCTTCGCATCTAACCCTCTTCTCCCCATCTGCTATGTCGCCTGGGTTGAGGTCCCTGTCACCCCTTATTTGGATTACTAAAGAACGTCTAGAGATCTCTTTGTTTATAGGCTGATTTCTCTAGAATGGATCGTACATGTGAAAAATTAAAAAAAGAAAATCTCTCTAAAACTCAAACCAAACAGTGTCAGGCCTCTGCTTAGAACACTTTAACAATACATGCCATCTGAAAAATATCCAAATTTCTTACATGGTTGAAAGAACCCCAAGCATTAGGCACCTGACCATGGCTCCAACTTCATTTCTCATGACATCTGCCCCGTATTTCACACAACACACACACACACACACACACACACACACACACACACACGTCCTGCTACTTCTTACCTCTGAGACCATTCATGCTAACGTCTCTGCCTGGAATGCACTTCCCCGTTACCCCAACCTGACCCTCACTTGGCTTACTCCTGCTACATCTTTACGGTTCATTCAGGGGTCACCTCCTGAAAGCCTTAGAAATCATTCTCAATACTCCTCAAATACTCTCCGCCTCACTCTGTAAGGGAAAGTTAGCACTGCTCGATGATAATATATTTTTGTATTTCTGAGTTAATATCATGGTAATAGATCTGCGGAACAGAGGAAAGGAAGCAGAATTAGATTCCAAAACCCATGGGAACTTTGTATGTGAGGGAAGTGGAAAAACAGCGAACTCTGGAATAATGGTGCTGAGGTAATGGAAAAATAATAATTTTGGATCCTTACCAAGTATCTGCCCCCCAAATTAATTCCAGATAGATTAAATCTTTAAATGTTAAAAAAAAAAATCACAAATGAACCAGAAGAAAATTCAAGGGACAATTTCTATAATCCAAGGGGAAGAAGATTTTTCTAAGCATGACTTTAAAGCCAATAACTATAAACATTAATACATTTGATTAAATAAATAACTTTTTAATTGTGAAAAATACTATAAATTCAAAGGAAAAGACAACTGAGAAATTGAGAAAAATGTATATTTGGCCCATTGCCTGGCATCTAATTTATTTTGAGTAAGTTGATTTATATGGTAGAGGGTTCATCTCCCTAATATATAAAGAATTCTTGTGAACCAATACAAAAATACAAACTCCCTATTAGAAAAAGCAAAACAAACAACCTTCACAGGTTTATAAAATGCTTCTAAATTTATGTAAAGTTTTCAAACTCCCAAATCAAAGAAATTTAAATTTTAAATAATATTTTGCATATCAGAATGACAAATATTTCAATTGTTTTAATGTTTATTTTTGAAAGAGAGACCGAGCATGAGCTGGGGAGGGCAGAGAGAGGGAGACACAGAATCTGAAGTAGGTTCTAGGCTCTGGGCTGTCAGCATAGAGCCCCACGTGGGGCTGGAACCTGCCAACCGCAAGATCATGACCTGAGCCTAAGTCAGACGCTTAACCGACTGCGCCACCCAGGTGTCCCTAGAATGACAAAAATTTTAAAAATACTTTCACTGAGGGGCGCCTGGGTGGCGCAGTCGGTTAAGCGTCCGACTTCAGCCAGGTCACGATCTCGCGGTCTGTGAGTTCGAGCCCCGCGTCAGGCTCTGGGCTGGCTGATGGCTCGGAGCCTGGAGCCTGTTTCTGATTCTGTGTCTCCCTCTCTCTGCCCCTCCCCCGTTCATGCTCTGTCTCTCTCTGTCCCAAAAATAAATAAAAAACGTTGAAAAAAAAAATTAAAAAAAAAATACTTTCACTGAAGATACGAGAAAATGGGTACTGTTAAACACCATTGATAAAAGAGCCCTGAAAAGTAGTTTACATGAGTATCAAAAATTATGACCCAGAATTTTCACCATAATTTATCCTAGAGAACAACTTAAATGTCCATCAACACAGAGTTACTTAAGAAATTATAGCGGCTCTTCATATTGCAATATCATATACCCATTAAAATGAAAGATATATGCAAAATTAGTTGCACAGAAAACTACACATGTTACAAAAGTTTCTAAAATTGGGTTAAAAACAATGTACGACGTTGTCCTGTGTTAAAATATATTTGTTTATATACACAGGAAGTGGGGGGGGGGGGAGTACATACTTGGAAGGATATTTACCAAAATGGAAATAATCATTATCTCTGAGAAGTGGGACTATAAGTTCTTTCTTCACATCTTCCTTTCGTCTTCACACCTTTTCATATTATCTAATTTTATCAACAGCATGAGTACTTTTACAATTAAAAACTACCAACAATACGACTGTTTCCATTGTTTGGAAATAAAACGGAGAAAGACAAAAACGATGTTCACGAGTGCATTGAGAGAGCAGGGTCACCTGTCTAAAAGAGCTGCCACCAACGAGGAGCCCTGAGGAAGTTCATCCACTACAGGTCTGCCAATGGGACACCAAAGAAAGACCTGAACTACTGCCTGCACAATTCACACCATAAATTTCCTTTTCCAAATCTTTCTCATACACAAGCCATCAAGCCTCCGATTCCAGTGAGCATAAAAAAGGATGAATTGTTAATTTTTATAATAGAGGAGGTAGAGTTAATTTCCTCTCTCCCTCTCTCTGACAGTTTGCCTATTTTTAGTCAGAAAAAAAAAAAAAAGCCAAAAGACCTTTCAGCTCTAAGGGTAAACCCATGAAGAGGTTACCAGAACATGTTGTAAGTCTACATATGTTCCTTTTTTTTTTTTTAATGTCTATGATTAGCTAATAGTTCTCACAAAAACAGATGGGAATCAGAATATGATTAGAAAAATGCAACAAACAAAATGTCAACTAACTAAGCTTTAAATTCTACAGATTTTATTACCCAATATTACTTTCAGCCCATCATTTTAAAATAGGGCCTTTCAACCATGGGGAGCAGGACAAAGCTAGGACTTAGTGACTGGTCTTTCTGAAAACAAAGGAAGTAAAAGTTATTTATAGTGACCTTTTAATGTTTACCTTAGAGCTGGCTAATCAGATGTAAATTGTCACCCATGGATATGCATAATCAACTTTATTCCCTTTGCTAATTGAGAAATAGAGCTGTTAATGTCAAAAAACATTTGAAAAATGCACCAAGCTTGCTCAGTGGAGCAAGTTCTTTATAAAAGTCAGAGTTTCCATATGGTAAAATCATGGAAATTAGGCTAAGGGGAAAAAAAAAACACTAGGAAAGACTAATTTGTTACTGAGCTAGTCTGTGCTGGAACAAAATCAGTCTTAACGACCCTAACTGCAGGATTTTTTTTTTTTTTTTACCACTTTTTATGTTCAAAAATAACTCCATCAGCTCTTAGGAAAAATCATTCCATCACCTTACTCCAAAGTTCCTCTCCTGCTGAGCTGATGCTTTCCAAGCTGGCCATGGCTCTGGCTTAGGAGGCACTTTGCCAAGATACTCACATACCTACAGGACTTGGTTCACACAAGTCAGCCCCTTCCCCTTCTTTCAATCTCCTGACATCTTGTAGTTTCCTTTAAAACTGACTACCATCAGGTACAGGAGTCTCACTTCAATTGTGTAGAAAGGGAAGAATGTCTTCCCTTAAGCAACACTTCAAGATTGCTTCCATCTTTATAATACCTGCAGAAGTCTGCATCATTTCAACTTGTTGTTGATGCATGGAGAAGGTATGCCTTCTCCTATTCTAAGATCCACCTCTACCCTTATTCACTGACTCCCTTGTTTTATGAAACCCAAGTGTTTTTCCCCTTGACAGTCCTCACTAATGAACATTCTTTCCTGTGCAATAGCCTGCATAAAATCCTCTCCTGAATTGTTTGGTGCATTTTGTCTTTCACGTGGTGCATTTAAGAAATTATGGTCACCCCTAGGCGTAAGCCCCAAGCATTCTCCTTTCACAGGGATGACCAACAACCACTGTTTCTAGTGAGGAAAGAACATAGTAAGCCAATCACAAGCATTAACAGCACACATATACAACACCATTTAAGACACTAGAAGGTAAACAATGTGGAGGAGTGTCGGGGGACAGGGGGGTTAGACCGGGGGGGGGGGGGGGGGGGGGGGGGGTAGCTATCCTACAGAAGTCCAGACATCAAACAAACAGTCATCAGGCCTCTCTGAGTGATATGTTCACTAGACATATCTCATATGAGGCGTATGCTATTCTGAGAAGGCAACATAATTAGTAGCATAAGCATGTGTGTTGAACAGTGGTTCCTTCAATCATCCCCACCACACGCTACAAAATCCTAAGTAGGTTAATTTCTCTCACCTTCATTTTGTCATCTGTAAGCATTTTAACTAGCCTAACCAGTCAGAGGGCCTACCTTGGCTCAATGAAACATTTTCAAACCCTTTCCCTTTCTACCTTTAAATTCTATAAACCTTTCTTCTTTTTTTAATAATAGCTATATTGGTATGTAATTCATATACCATAAAAAGTTAACCATTTAAAGTGTACAATTTAGTGAATATTAGTATGTTCAGAGTTATGTAACCATTACTGCTGTCTAATCCCAGAACATTTTTATAATCCCCAAAAGAAACCCCATCCCCATTAGCAGTCACTCCCCATTCCTCCATCACAACCGTGGCAACCACTAAGCTACTTCCTGTTTCCTGGGTTTTTGTTTGTTTGTTTTTTAAGTAGACTTCATGCTCAGTGCAGAGCCCAACACAGGGCTTGAGCTCACGACCCTAAGATCAAGACTTGAGCTGAGATCAAGAGTCAGACACTTAGCTGATGGAGCCAACCAGGCACCCCTCTACTTTCTGTGTTTGAGGATTTGCCTATTGTGGACATTTCATGTAAAGAGAATCAGTAAGTGGCCGCTGTGCCTGGCTTCTTTCACTAAGCATAACGTCTTCAAGGTTCATCCTTATAGCCTGTGTCAGTACTTCATTCCTTTTTGTAGTTGAATAAAATGCCATTGCATAGACATACCAGCTTTTGTTTATCCACTCATGAGTTAATGAACGTTTGGTTGGTTTCCATTTTTTAGCTATTTTGAATAATGCTGTTAGGAACATTCACGTATAGGTATTCAGATGGACATATATTTTCATTTCTCTTGGGTGTACACTTAAGAGAAAAACATATCATAACTGTATGCCTAATTTGTGAGGAACCAAACTTTTTTTCCAAACGAGTTATACCATTTTCTTTGCTTTTTGACTACTTTTGGTTCTTCCTATGTTGGCTTTCTGGTTGTTTGAGCTTAGCTGGGAAAATAATAGGGTGATTATAAAGACATTTTCTACAGAATGGGCCATTTTTAGCCTAGTGTTTAGGTAGACACAAACACAACAAGGTGGCGGATGTGTTTCTGTGTACATAAAGTAGTGCCGGAGAACACGCAACCAAAACATCCATGGCAGGCAGCACTGATGCCTGCAGCTCAGGAACCACCTTATAAAGTGGTGAGGGGATTTTGCTGCCGTTTAAAGTTTTATCCTCTAGACTTATAATGATAAACCATATAAATATAAGCACACTCATATCTTTATCTCAGGGGCTTACAATGTAACCAGAACAGTACAACAGGAACATAAATAACAAAAAAACATGTTTGTTTTTTTTTCAAAAACTACTATATGAGAAAATAATTCCATCTGGGCACACCAGGAAAGATGCTTTTGGAAAGGAAAGCATCTTTACTGGTTGTTAAAGGATAACCATGCTTAAAACAGCAAAAGTGAGGAGAAATTGCATTTCGAACTGAAAAAAATAGAATAATCAAAAAAAGTGCAGGGTGAAGGAATAAGAATGAGGAATTAGAAAGCATAGGAAACACAGCAAGAAAGAACTGACATTTTGCCAAGTGACTAAATGTGAAGTGAGGTAGAAAGTGGAGTAAAAAATGACTCCCGGGTGCAGCAAAAGCAGTTCTAAGAGGGAAGTTTATAGCAATACAGGCCTACCTCAAATAAACAACTCAACCCTATACCTAATGGAGTTAGAAAAAGCAATTAGAAAAAGAAGAACAAATAAAACCCAAAACCAGCAGAAGGAAGGAAATAATAAAGATGAGAGCAGAAATAAATGATATAGAAACTAAAAAGTAATAGAACTAATCAATAAAACAAGTTAGTTCTTTGAAAAGATCAGCAAATTAATAAACCTCTAGCCAGATGAGGAAGGGAGAGACAGAGAGAGAGGTCTCAAATAAAAAAAATCAGAAAAGAGGAGAAATGACAAATGACACCACAGAAATACAAACAATTTTAAGAGAATATTGTGAAAAACTATATGCTAAAAAATTGAACAACCTAGAAGAAATGGATAACTCCTAGAAAGATAACCTACTAAAACTGAAGCAGGAAGAAACAGAAAATTTGAATAGACCAGTTACCAGCAATGAAACTGAATCAAAATAGAAAAAAAAAAAAAAAACCTCAAAAACCAAAATCCCAGGACCAGATGACTTCACAGGTGAATTCTACAAATACTGAAAGAAAAGTTAATACCTATTTTTCTCAAACTTTTCCAAAAAACAGAAGAGGAAAGAAAACTTCCAAATTCATTCTATGAGGCCAGAATTACCCTGATACCAAAACCAGATAAAGACATCACAAAAGAGAGAGAAAGAGAGAGGACACCACAGGCCAATATCTCTGATGAACATAGATACAAAAATCCTTAGCAAAATATTAGCAAACTGAATCCAACAATACATTAAAAAGTCATTCACCACAATCAAGCAGGATTGATTCCCAGGATACAAGGGTGGTTCAATATTCACAAATCAATCAATGGGATACATCACATCAATAAGAGAAAGGATAAAAAAACATACGATCATTTCAATAGATGTAGAAAAAGCGTATGACAAATTACACTATCCATTCACGATAAAAACCCTCAACAAAGTAGGTTTAAAGGGAACATACTCAACATAATAAGTCCATATATGAGAAACCCACAACAAACATCAGACTCAATGGGGAAAAACTGAAAGCTTTTCCCCTAAGGTCAGGAATAAGACAGGGATGTCCACTCTCACCACTTTTATTCAACATAGTACTGGAAGTCCTAACCACAGCAATCAGACAACAAAAATAAAAAGCATCAAAACTGGTAAGGAAGAAGACAAACTATTTGTAGATGTAGACAAAAAAAACCCTAAACACTCCACAAAAATAACTATTAGAACTATAAATGAATTCAGTAAGGTCACAGAGTACAATATCAATGTACAGAAATCAATTGCATTCCCATACCCTAAATAATGAAGCAGCAGAAAGAAAAATTGGAAAACAATCCCATTTACAATTATGCCATAGGCAATAAAATATTTAGTAATAAAATTAACCAAAGAAGTGAAAGACCTGTACTCTGAAAACTATAAAACACTGATGAAAGAAACTGAAGATGACACAAAGAAATGAAAAGACATTCCATGCTCATGGACTGGAAGAACAAATATTGTTACAATGTCTCCACTGCCCAAAACAATCTGCAGATTTATTGTAATCGCTATCAAAATACTAAGAGCATTTTTCACAGAACTAGAACAAACAATTCTAAAATTTGTATGGAACCACAAAAGACCCCACACAGACAAAGCAATTGTGAAAAAGTAAAGCTGGAGGTATCACAAGTCCAGACTTCAAATTATATTACAAAGCTGTAGCAATCAAAACAGTATGGTACTGGCACAAAAATAGACCCATAGATCAGTACAACAGTATAGAAATCCCAGAAATAAACTCACAATTACATGATCAATTAACCCTTGGGAAAGCAGGCAATAATATGCAATGAGAAAAGGTCTCTTCAACAAATGGTGTTGGGAAAACGGGATAGCTCCATGAAAAAGAATGAAACTAGACCATTTCTTACACCATGCACAAAAATAAACACAAAATGGATTAAGGACCCTAATGTAAGACCTGAAACCATAAAAATCCTTGAAGAGAACACAGGCAGTAATTTCTCTGACATTGGCCATAGCAACATTTTTCTAGACAGGTCTCCTGAGGCAAGGGAAATAAAAGCAAAAATAAATATTGGAACTACAGCAAAATGAAAAGCTCCTGCACATCAAAGGAAATAACTAATGAAAGTAAAAAAACAACCTACTGAATGGGAGAATATATTTGCAAATGACATCTTTGATAAAGGGTTAGTGTCCAAAATATATAAAGAACTTATACAACTCAACACCCCAAAAACAAATAATCCAATTAAAACGTGGACAGAATACATGAACAGATATTTCTCTGAAGAAGACACCCAGATAGCCAACAGACACATGAAAAGATGCTCAACATCACTCAGTGTCAGGGAAATGCAAATCAAAACCATAATGAGATACCACCTCATATTTTTCAGAATGGCTAATATAAAAAACTCAAGAAACAACAAGTGTCGGTGAGGTATGGAGAAAAAAGGAACCCTTGTGCACTGCTGGTGGGAATGTAAATTGGCACAGCCACTGTGGAAAACAGTATGGAGGCTCCTCAAGAAATTAAAAATAGAACTACCCTACAACCCAGCAGTTGCACTACTGGGTATTTATCCAAAGAATACAAAAATTCTAATTCGAAAGGAGATATGCACCCCCGTATTTATTGCAGCATTATTTACAATAGCCAAGATATGGAAGCAGCCCAAGGGTCCATCGACAGATGAATGGATGAAAGAAGATGTGATGTATATATAAAAGGATTATTTCTCAGCCATAAAAATGAATGAAATCTTGCCATTTGCAATATGGATGAAGCTAGAGAGTAGAATGCTAAGTGAAATAAGTTAGAGAAAGACAAATACCATGTGACTTCACTCACATGCAGAATTTAAGAAACAAAACAAGTGAACAAAGGAAAAAAGAGAGAGACAAGTCAGGAAACGGATTCTTAACTATAGAGAGCAAACTGATGGTCACACAGGGGAGACGGGTGGGGTGAAACAGGATGGACGAAATAGGTGAAGGGGATTAAGAGTACACTCAGTGAAGAGTACTGAGTAATATATGGAACTGTTGAATCACTGTATTACACGCCTGAAACAAATATAACTCCATGTTAACTATACTAGAATTAAAATAAAAATAAACAAAAAATCAAAATATCAAAGTCAAACAAACAAACAAAAAAAGAAAATGATTCCCAGAGTTTTGGCATAGAAGACAGGACAGATGATAGTGCCAGTACAGAAAATAACGGGAAAGCCTATTGGAAGAGCTGGCGTGAGTGGGAAGGTAGAGTTTAATTTCAGAAATACATTGAGTTTAAAGTTCCAGAGGAACATAAGGAGGTGAGGTCCATCAGGCAGATGAAAATGCAGAACTGGAGCTCCGCAAATATTTCCTAATGGATATCATTGCTGAAGCCTTCAGAGTAGGTGAAGAGAGAGGGGAAGGGGGCCTGTTTTAACTCACATCCAAACAGGAACCTCAGTCTCCCGGGGAAGCAAAGGGCCAGGGCTAGGTAGGGCCAGAGTTTGGGAAAGGGACCTAATTTTAGGGCTGATCATTGAGGTTCATGTTCTGAAGGACACAGCAAACTCGGGTTTAATCAGGCCAGTGCTTCAGGTTCAATCTAGTAGGCCAGGCACAACAGCAGGAATTTCCCATCCGAGTTGAGCCACGTCAGAGCAGATCTCCTTCGACTGACTGACGAGGTAAAAGGCAGAGTCCAGCCTCTCAGGACCAGCAAGAGCTAGGAAAATTTATCCAAAATATCCAAATTCCATCCAAAGGGATGGGTTCACTGAAGACTCTGGTTCACACCGACTGAACAGACTCAGCAGCCTCTGGGGTAGGGACACAGCTTGGTGTGAATGTGGGAGACTCACCCTGTCTCCTCACTCTCAACACCTGGCCTATCGCAGAGCAAGACTGATTGGGGGCCTCACAGGCTACTGGAAATAAAGCTTCTCTTGTTTTTTTCTGTCCTGCTCAGGAGAGGCCCAGAAACCAAGTGAAAGTGAGCTACAGACACTCAGTTCCTCCAGAGGCAGGGAGGGACAGAACCATAAAGAACATTCACATTTGTCAAGGCAAAGGAGGAAGAAGGAGAAAAAAGATAAGGCAGAGAAAACGTTCAACAACACTCTGTATAGCAGTAGAACATGACAATGAAGCAGAAGAGAAGCAGACCAAAGCGGTCTCCTCCGAGAGGAGGAGAAGATTTAGAAGAAACGTATGGGTCACCAGGGGGCCCTCCTGACTGATCTCACTGGTTTTCACCAAAATTTCCACTTGACGGCAGTGATGCACTGTCATAAATAATGTTTTGTTGTTGTTGTTGTTGGCCCATTTTATTTTATTTTAATGTTTATTTATTTTTGAGAGACAGACAGAGTATCAGTGGGGTAGGAGGAGAGAGAGAGGGAGACACAGAATCTGAAGCAGGCTCCAGGCTCTGAGCTGCCAGCACAGAGCCTGACGCAGGGCTTGAACTCACGAACCATGAGCTCATGACCTGAGCCGAAGTGGGACATTCAACTGACTGAGCCACCCAGGTGCCCCAGTGGTTGGCCCATTTTAGAAAGTTCCTTTTTGTTTTCGACAAGTAATATTTAAGAGTGGGAAGTCCTATATAAATACCTTTCAGTAAACACATCCAATCTTGATCTAGAAGCTATCTTAGAAGCCAAGAAAACATCAACAATAATATAAAATTCGAAATACAGACCTCCAAAGGCCCTAATTCCTAGAGTAGCCAGCAAAATATCAGAAATTCTGCACAATGCCAAGTCACAGCATAAAGAACAAAATGTAAAACTCAGTGGTTACAAAATATATTGTGAACTAAAACTTAGACAAGTAAACTATATTACAAAAAGGCATCTTCAAAATTTTAAAACGTTACAATTTTAATACAAAAAAACAATTTCATAAAAATGAACAGTTGTTTTTTTCCCCCTCGCATTTTATCGAGGCAGAAAGTAAAACAAAAAACTATCTTAACACCAAGACCAAAAATAGAAAATTTCAATCAACACTGCACTTCTCATGAAATTATAACAGGCTGAAAACTGCAAGTAGCACATGTCAGGTCTTTTGCACATTTCACTAGAGATATATTTATTCAAAACAAAATGTCTCCCAATGATCTAGAAGGAATATGAGTCATCTATGCTGAGAAGCTCTCCTCACAGTTTTAACCTTTTGGGGAAAAAATGCAGAGCTTCCAACCCATACGCTAGTAAAGAGACCTGTGAAAAACAATCTCACAGTTTTAAAAAGCAAGAATCGCTTTGGCACTTTGAGGTCTGATATCCAACATTCCAGATACAGAAGCAAAGAACTCATTACTGCCTTATAACTTGGGAAGCAACTGCATAATGACTCATTCTGGAACCTGTACAGATACTGGGACAAACACCACAAAACTTTAAGGGCTAAAAAATCCCAGTGGATAATAAATCAACAAATCAACTCAGGACCTCGATGTAACATGTCATGGAAAAGCTGGGTGACCCCTAACATCACACTGGGGCATTGGTTTAGAAATGAGTTGATGGCAGAATGCCATCTATGGAATGATGAACAAGCCAAACAAATCACTTCGTGTTTACACACAGTGGCTTCTGGTTCAGATTTTGGTTTGAGGCTCTACAGAGGAACAGACACACACGCACACGTGCACGTGCACACACACACACACACACACATGCCTGGGAATAGTAGCAAAGGGATTTGTTTTCTCCTTCTCTGATGGAGAAAATGCCCTGGTACAATAGCAATGTTACTCCTTTCCAGAATACTAAAGAACTTTTCTCAGGCTTTCTGAATGAGCCAAAAACCAGTTTTGAAAGATAAGATATTAAACCATTTCTATAGGGACTAAGAACACTGGAGATTATTTACTTTGCTGTAATTACTCTGGCACATAGGGAGATTAGCTTTCAAATGCTACTAGGTTTGCATACAGAGATTTCAATAATGAAGAAAAATTAGTTCATGTTTTGAATATTTAGGGGCTTGAAGTGTATATTACTGCTAAAGAGCGAACACTGGTTAATACCTGTGCAGTGAGTAATAATTACCAAAACCATTAATTGTTCCTAAGTCTGCACTTCTTTCCCTCAAAACAATCACTTGTTTTTAAAAAGCACTTGATTTTATTAGAGCCAACAGTAAACAAAAATGTATTTTTATGCTCACAAACGAGCTTCAGTTTCGCAAGTCTTGGATTTTAAACCAGGAAGCAGGGCACCAACAATCTCATCCAGTAAGGACAGAAATAAAATCTGCTTTTGAGTGTAAAAAAAAAAGTCTGTAGGAAGAGATAAATAAACTTTAGAAATTCATTCTTTACTAGGATATTTTCTTGGGTTTTGAAGATTACTTGTGTCATGATTTTAGCTGAGACAAAACAGATGACAGCAAAGGCTCTCATAGCATGCCCAGCTTTGTTAAGTTCGAACTCATCCCCCTGCCTGTTGGCTTTTAGGTATGGAGGAACTTAGATTAATTGACAGTGTTTGCACAATTTTTTTTGTTTTTACCTTTTATTTGAAACAGTAATCAACTCACAGAAAATCATAAAAATAGTAGAGAGTTCTGTGTACCTTTAGCTCAGTTTCCCTCAAACGGTAACATGTACGACACAACATCAAATCCAGAAAACTACATTGGTACAATACTCTTCTACAGATTACAGGCCTTTTTCAGACTTAACTGACTTTAACATGCACGTGTGTGTGTGTGTGTGCGCGCGCGCGCGCGCGCGCGCGCGCACGCATTTCCATGCAATCTTCTCCCCTGTATAAATTCATATAACCACCATTACCATCAAGATACAGAATTCTCTCCCCACCAAGGAATGCTCCTATGCTGCTCCCCTGTCCATCCCTGTCTCCTGGTCACCACTAACGTACTCTCCATCTCTCTAACTGTATCATTTCAAGAATGTTATATAAATAGAATCATACACTATATAACTTCTTCAGATTGTCTTTTTTCTCATTCAGCATAATTCCCTTTAGATCCATCCAAATTGTTGCATGTATGAATGGTTTGCACTGTTTTTTAGTGCTTTGAAATACTGTTATCATATTCATCATCATACAAACTGGGCACAAAAATAAAATGTTGGATTTTAAAGGATTGACAAATGATACTCTGAAGTTCCAAACAAAGTAAGAAGGCAAATGATGCAAATAAGTAGGGGATAAAGATATCAGTGTTTTACTATTCAATCTGATTGCAGAACATGGCTTTATATTAGCTGTCGAAAGATTGGCTAACATTCTAGTGAAGGATTAAACTTATTCACTGGCATAGCTAGAAAACTACTGATGGGAGATTTCAAAGTAGGGGGCATACCCAATTCCTAATCCCTAACAAATCTCTCAAGGAGCCTCAAACCCATCAGGAGAATGAATGAAAAGACACGGTGAAATGGGTAGTGCTCCTTCCATATTCTTCCTTCCTCAAGCAAAGTGTACAAATTTACTCTCCTCTACAGAAACACAAAGAATATGGAATAATTTTTCCACCCAAGAATTTGGCTTTTTTCTCTCATTCCATTCACTTTATTTTTACTTATCCCCTTCATTTATGGGTAACCAGAAATGTGGTTGTCCCCCTGAGTAGCAACCACTCATCAGGACCATAAATCCAGGCAGCTTTAGATAGTATTATCAGTTACCTCTTTTAGGCTTCTCTGGGAATGTTACACATATTTCTTCTATTGTCAGAAAGCCCAGCGATAAGCTTATTCTTAACTGAGATCTATAGAATATGTCAACATTATTTCTCAATAGTAGATTTTTACTCAGTAGCTGAGACACTCAAGGTAAAATTTTTAATAAACAAGGGTGCTTGGGTGGCTCAGTCGGGTAAGCATCTGACTCTTGGTTTTGGCTCAGGTCAGGATCTCACAGTTCGTGGTTTCGAACTCCCTGTTGGGCTTTGTGCTGAGAGTGCAGAGACTGCTTGGGATTCTTTCTCTCCCCTCTTCTCTCTGCCCCTCCCCCAGTCCCTCTCTATCTGTCTCTCAAAATAAATAAACATTCAAAACATGTATAATAAACAGGTGATATGCTAGGAGTTAAGAGAATTTACATTAAGTTCTAAATGAAGACTCTCTTTTGTTTTCCCCTGATGTTTGTTCAAAAAAGAATCTTGACTATAAAAAGTACACAATGTTTAAAATTCTATATCAGCCTTCCTTTAGAAGCCATTCCTTTAGTAGTGTCTCAGTTTTACATTTTAAAACAATGATGCTGTATCCAGAGGAATATATTTTATCTTAAAAGAAGCTATATGCAATTAATGGCAAAACAGTAAACTACAACAGGCTGTTGGATCCCTTCTCCATGCTTACACCTGAAGAAAATACCCTTGAGAACAAAGAACTAAAACTCTAAAATACCAAAATGACAACAAAATCACCAAAAATATATGTATTGTTGTACTTTTCTTGATAGGGAAGATCATGGACAACAATTAAGGTACTAATAGAAAAAAATGAAGAAGAATATATGTTAACAAGTTAGGGAAAATCACCTGAAGAATAAAAATATAGTGAGTATTTTTCAAACAAAAGAAAATTTGATATATTCAAAGAAAATTAGAAGAGTGAAAACAAAGCCCAGTAAATATAAAATGTGAATATGATGGCAGAAATAAGTCCTGATTTAACTGCAATTAAAATCATTATAAATGGTTTAAACTCAGCAATCAAGACCTTGAGAAGAGATCTGACTTCTAATAATCGTGGAATAGCTTTTCTCAGACTAAATCTCCTGCTGAAAATAAGTACAAACTATACAAAATATAAAAACAACTCTTTGAAGGCACTGAAGAGAAACCAAACAAAGAGGAGAGCTGACCTTTGAAAGAAAGAAACCACACCCGGTAAGATCTACTTTTATACATCTTTTCCCCTAGCGTAGTGTAAATAGAATTCAAGCTGCAATCCATGGTCTTATTGATCTTAGGAATCTGAAGACATTGTATGAGGCTAATAGAGCACTTTAAAAAGTGCCCAGGCGAGAATGGGGATCCAGGAAACAAGAAATGCATAGAACGAAAACACCAGACTTATAATTTGCATATGAATTCTTGGCTGATTATTAATTGTGCATACCTGGGGCAAGACTTCGAAGTGCACAGGGGAAAACCAACCAGTGGAACACAGAAAGAACCATTTTGATAGTTGCTCATCTCAAAGGAAACTAAATTTGCAGTACAAGTCCTGCTACCTTACGTGGAACTTGAGAAACAACTTGGGCTTTCCAATGACACTACAGAAGGGCCACAACAAGTTAGAAGAAAAACTATTGATATAGGACTATTTGTCCTATTTGTCCTAGGACTAAAGGCAAAACCAAAATAGACCTACCAAAGCCTAATACCAAGTTCCAAAAGTTTAACACCATTATTATGAAACATAACTGGCTGCTACAACACAACTCAGAAGTATTCAGAAGAAAATAACATAATGCAGAGTATCTACAAAATATCCATGCTAGTAGTACGCAATAAAAATCCATTAGACATAAACGTACATAAGAAAATGTGATAGTCAAGAGAAAATTCAGGCTAATGGAAATTATGATGTTGGAATTAGCAAACAAAAAATCTTTAAATTATGATAAAGATGTTACAAAAGCTGTAAGAGAATTGAGGTCTAAAGGTGACTAGATAGGGAATAACAGGAAAAGTATAAAAACTATAAAAACAGGACACATAGAAATCCTAAAATGAAAAACACAGTGCCTGAAATTAAAACTTTTAATAGATGGAATTAACAGCAAACTGTCCACAAAAAGGAATCAATAAACTGGAAATGAAGTCAACAGAAATCATCCAAACAAAAGCACAGGAAGCAGAAATAAATACATTTGTTATTATTAGAGAGTCTCAGCAGACAGAGGGTAATCACAAAGTAGTCTAACATACTTGTAACTGGAAACCTCAGAGGAGTGAAGAGACGTACTGGAACAAAAAAACTATCTGCAGAAAAAAACACTGACCAAAAATTTTACAGTTTGTCAAAAACAACAATGGCAAATCCGGTATAAATAAAAAGAAAACCACAGCTTAAGAAAAGTCATATTTACACTCTAAAAAAGCAAATATAAAGAAATAAAAACCAGTCTATATACACGCACAGAGACAGAGAGAGAGAGGAAGAAAATTGAAGAGAAGAGAATGATAACAGATCCACTGTTAGAAATAATGAAGGCCAAGAGACAATGGAATAACATTTTTGGAGTGCTGATAGAAAAACATGTAAACTTCTGTACTTGGCAAAAAAATAGCCTTCAGTACATTTCACTTCAAAAATGAAGGCAAAATGAAGATACTTTTGGGTAAGCAAAAGCCATTTATAGTAGATCTGCATAACAACAGAGACTAAAGGAAAATTTTTGACTAAAGAGAAATGGTACTGATATCATTTGAGATATATTGGATATTGAGATCTCCAGGAAAGAACAAAAGACAGAAACAATTAATATATGGATAGATATAAAATCCTACCTTTCTACTTTGATTTTTAAGTCAGTTCACTAATGCAAAACAATAGCATTTCAATAATAGCAATAGCAATGTATTCTGCATTTTAAAACATATAGAAGAAAAATATGAGACATCAGTAGCACAAAAGCAAAGAGGGATGAAAACAGAAAGGTACTGTTACAAGATTCTTCCATTATATATGCACTTTATAGCATTAACTGAAGGTAGTTTGCAGTGAGATAAAACTGAATATTGTAATCTTTAGAGCAAGTATTAAAAAATAATTCAAGAGATACAAATGAAAGCTATTAGAAAAGAATGGAGATGACAGATATATGATAGATGGATAGATGATAGATTTGAAAAATAAAGAGCTATTTATGGTTTATCAGGAAGTGATCTGATTATTTAATTTATAGGTATTCATAAACATATCATAAATTTGTTCCTCTAATCTCATGTCTCTTTAGCAGTAAATGTTTCATTTTCAATGATTATTTACTGAAACATTTATTTTGAGGAACTAAAGGCAGCTGGGGAATAGGTATGACTTCCAATTATAAGTTTTCTATCGTTTAGAAAAAAAAATAAAAAGTTAAGGATGTAAGAGGGATACTAAAAATATTCAACTAAAAAAGGTCAAGAAAGAAGGAACAAAATAACATAAAAGAAGAAATAAAAACGAAATACCAAGGTTGCACAAACACAAACACCAAAATTACATTAAATATACAAAGACTAAATCATCAAATTACAAGGCATAGATCATCAAACCAGGTAAGAAAGCACACAATTACATGCTCTATAAAAACGATACACATTCGATGTAAAAACACATGTTGAAAAATCTTAAGAATGGAAAAAAATATATATCATGTAATATGAAACATAAGAAAGCTGATGTGGCTATATAAATATCAAAGTACTTCAAGCAAATGAATATTACTAGATAAAAATTGAGTTATTTTAAAATAATAAAGGGGTATGACTTAGAGGACCACTTCATTAATAAAAAGTAACAATCCAAATATATATGCACTTAAGAATTTTAATATACATGAAGCAAAAAACTGATAGAAATTAGGGGAGAAATAGAAAAATTCACACATAATTGGACATTTAAAAAATATCTCAGGAGGTGATAAAAATATAGAAAAAAATAGTGTGTGTGTATATATATATATATATATGTATATATATATATACAAAGTTTGAAAAACAGTTTACAAATTTAACTTAAAATATATATAGAATACTAAACAATGCAGAATTCACACATACATGCTTGTCAAGTACTTTATAGAATATTCAATAAAACATACCACAAATTAGAACATAAAACAAATCTCAATAAACTTTAAAATATCATGCAGAATATGTATGACACACACAAATATTTAAAAGAATTTAAATTAGAAATCAATATTTGTTTTGTGAGAGAGAGTGTGTGTATGTGCACATGCAGGGGCGGGCAGAGGGAGAGAATCCTAAGCAGGTTCAACACCCAGCACAGAGCCTGATGAGGGACTTGATCTCAGAACCATGAGCCAAAATCAAGAGTCAGATGCTCAATGGACTGAGCCACCCAGGTGCCTCAGAAATCAACATCAAGAGGTCTAGGGAATCTGAGCCAATTATTTAGAAATGAAGCAACACAATTTTAAATAGTTTATGAGTCTAAGAAAGAAATCATAAAAGAAATTAGAAAATATTTATAACTTTATAATAACAAAAACATAACATAAAAAATTTGTGAACTTAACTAGAGTGCTTAGGGGAAAATCTGTATCTTTAAGAAAAGTTTATCTTAAAAAATAAGAATGGTTTAAAATGAACAATCTATGCTAAAAAAAAAAGCTTGAAAAGAAGTAAATTTTAAAAACTAACAAAGGAACTGGCTACCCTCCAGAGAACTGGAAAAGCTGGCAAATACATCCCTCACCTTCTCCCTCTAGCCATCTCCATGTCACCTGTATCTCCCTAAAAGGTCTTATACCCTCTCTAACTTTTGTGGCTATTTCTCAGGGACAGAACCTGGATCACTGGACTCTGACAACTAATGGGGCTTGTATTCATGAGTCCTACAGGACTGTAGCGAACAAAACAGTAGTTTTTGTAGGAGTAGGGCACAGGAGCACCCCTATTCCCTAGCAGTATACATTTGGACCCAGTGCAGAAGAAGCAGGGAAAAAACACTCATCTCCCAATTTGACCCTAGAAAGGGCTTAATTATATACTTACCTAGCTGCTACCTGAGGGTCCAGCTTTCAGTCAGCCTCCATCTAAGTACTGAATGTGGTCTTCCCCTCTGAGAAACTGACAGGCCTTGGCACACCTTTAACTTCTGGGAGTGACTAAGAACAAAGAAGGTAGCTTGGACAATTACAAAAGTCTAAGAGATAACAAGAAGCTTGGGCCAGGCTGATTGACAAGATTCACCTCTTCCACAGACCACTCTATCAAGATGAGGAGAGATGGATGCTTCATTTAATGTGCAGAAACCACCACAAGGAGCCAAGTACCTTGAATAAATATAAAAATATGTTCCAAACAAAAGAATAAAATAAATCTCCAGAAACAGACCTTAATGAAACAGAGATAAGTGATTTACCTGGCAGAATTCAAAATAGTGGTCATAAATATGTTCACCAAAGTCAGAAAAGTAATGCATGCACAAAGTGAGAGTTTCAAAAGAGACAGAAAATATCAGAGACAGAAATCACAGAACTGAAAAACACAGTAATTAAACTGAAAACTTCAACTGAGATGTTCACCAGTAGACCAGATCAAGTGGAAGAAAGGAGCAGTGAACTCAAAGACAAGGGGGTGAAATTCAACGAATTAGTAGAGCAAAAGGCAAAAGGAATGACAAAAAAGTGAAGATAGTGTAAGGGACTTATAGGATACCATCAAACAGATCAACATATGCATTATAGGGGTCCCAGAAGGAGAGAGAAATGAGCAGAAAGCTTATTCAGAAAAATAATGGCTCTACATACCCCCAACTTGGGGAAAGAAATCGACACCCAGATCCAGAAAGCCCAGAAATTACCAAATAAAAAGAATCCAGAGAGATCACACCAAGACACATTATAATTAAAATGTTGCCAAGTTAAAGACAGGAAGAGAGTCTGAAAAGCATTAAGAGGAAAACAATCTGTTACATACAAGGGAACCCTTTTAAGACTATAAGATTTTTCATCAGAAGTCTTGTAGGCCCGGAGGGAGTGAGATGATATATTTAATGTTAAACAAACAACAACAACAAAAAACTGCCAACCAAGAATCCTCTACCTGGCAACACCATCCTTCAGAATTGAAGGAGAAATAAAAAGAGTGTTCTAGGCAAGCAAAAGCTGAAGGAATTCAACAACACTAAGTCACTTTTACAAGAAATGTTAAAGGAAGTTCTACAGGATGAAATAAAAGGATGCTAATTAGTAACAGGAAAACATATAAAAGTATAAAACTGACTGGTAAAAATAAATATTTAGTTAAATTTACAATACTCTAAAGCTGTTACGACGGTGGGTAAATCGCTTATAATTCTAGCATGAAGATTAAGACACAAAAGCATTAAAATGCTTACCAAGTCAGAAGAGTAATTCATGGACAAAGTGAGAGTTTCAACAGAGATAGAAAATATTAAAAAGTACAAAATAGAAATCACACAGCTGAAAAATACAATAATTAAACTGAAAAATTCAACTGAGGGCTTGAATAGTAGGCCAGATCAAGTGGTAGAAAGGATCAGTGAACTCAAAGACAGAGCTACACAAGATAAAACACAAAATTATATAAATTGTATCTTATGGATTCACAAGATAAAGATATAAATTTTGATACTAAAAACACAAAATGTGGGGAGGGGTTGAAAAATGTTGAGCATTTGCATGCATTTGAAGTTAAGTTCTCATCAGCATAAATTACACTATTTTAAATAGGATGTATTTTATGTAAGCCTCATGGAAACCACAAAGCAAATACTTAAAGTAGATACAAAAAAAAAAGGTAAAGAGAAAAGAATCAAAGCATACCACTAGAGAAATCCACAAAGGAAGAGAGCACAAGACGAATAAGAGGAACAAAAGAATCACAAAACAATCAGAAAACAATTAACAAAATGGCAACAGTAAGCCTATACCTATCAATAACTATTTTAAATACAAATGGACTAAATTCTCCAACTAAAAGACACAGTGACTCAATGGAAAAAAGAAAAAAAGAAAAGAAAACAAAACAAAACAAAAAAATAAGACTCAACTATATGCTGCCTATGAAAGACTTATTTCAGCTTCAAGGACACATAAACTAAAAGTGAAGTAATATAAAAAGATGTTCCATGCAAATGAAAACCAAAAGAAAGCTGGAACAGCTATACTTCTATCAGACAAAACCGACTTTAAGCCAAAAACTATAAAAAGAAACAAAGGCCATTATATAATGATAAAGAGGTCAATTCACCAAGAGGATATAACATTAGTAAATATTTATGCACCCAAGAGAGGAGTATCTAGATATATAAAGCAAGTATTAACAGATCTTTAGGGAAAAATAGACAGAAATACAATAACAGTAGGAGACTTCAATACCCCTTTTCAACAATAGATAGATCAACCAGACAGAAAATCAACAGGGAAACCACACATTAGATCAGATTGACCTAACACTTCCAGAACATTTCATCCATCCAACAATGGCAAAATACATTCAAGCACAAATGGAACATTTGCCAAGACAGAACATATATTAGGCGCCAAAGCAAGTCTTAATTAATTCAAGAAGGCTGAAATCATGCCACGCATCTTTTCCAACCACAATGGTATGAAGTTAGAAATCAGTTTAAAAAGAAAACTGGAAGAAATACGTGGAGACTAAACAAGATGCTAGTGAACAACCAAGAGATCAAAGAAGAAATCAAAGGAGAAATTAAAAAAAATCTTAAGATAAATAAAAACTGAGACACATACCCAAACTTGTAAGATGCAACAAAACAGTTCTAAGAGAAAAGTTTATAGCAATAAACACTTTCATTAAGAAAAAAAATCTCAATCGGGGCGCCTGGGTGGCTCAGTTGGTTAAGCATCCAACTTTGGCTCAGGTCATGATCACACAGCCTGTGAGTTCGAGCCCTATATCAGGCTCTGTGCTGACATCTCGGAGCCTGGTGTTGGCTTCAGATTCTATGTCTCCCTCTCTCTCTGCCCCTCCCCAACTCATGTTCTGGCTCTGTCTCTCAAAAATGAACAAATGTTAAAAAAAAAAAAAAGAAAAAATCTCAAGAAAAAAATCTAACTTTGTACTTCAAGGAACTAGAAAGAAGAACAAATTAAACCCAAAAATAGTAAAAGAAAGCATATAACAAAGATCAGAGTGTAAATAAGTGAAATGGAGATTTAAAAGTAATTGAAGGGTTGGTGTTTTGAAAAGATAAAATAGACAAAACTTAGCTAGACTCACCAAGAAGAAAAGAAAGTACTCAAATAAAATTAGAAATGAAACAGGAGACATTACAACTGATATCATACAAATACAAAGGATTATAAGAGACTACTATGTACAATTATATGACAACAAATTGGGAAGAAAGGGATAAATTCCTAGAAATATACAACCGAATAAAACGGAATCATGAAGAAACTGAAAATCTGAACAGACCAATTACTAAGAAGAAGATTGATTCAGTAATGAAAAACGTCCCAGCAAACAAAAGTCTGGGATCAGATGGTTTCACTGGTAGATTTTACCAAACCTTTAAAGAATAACATTAATTCTTCTCAAACTCTTCCAAAAAACAGGAGCAGGGGGAACATTTCCAAACTCATTTAAAAAGGCCAGCATTACCCCGATACCAAAGCTAGACAAAAACACTACAATAAAAGAAAAGACAGGCCAATATGTCTGATGAACACAGATGCAAAAAGCCTCAAAAAATATCAGCAAACTGAATACTGAAAGAATCATATACCATGATCAAGTGGGATTTATTCCAGGAATGCAAGGATGTTTCAATATCCACAAAACAATCAATGTGATATACCACATTAGCAAAATAAAGGATAATAAATCATATGATCCTCTCAACAGATACATAAAACCATCTGACAAAATTCAAGATTCATAATACAATCTCAACAAACTGAGTATAAACAGAATGTACCTTCGTAATAAAGGCCATATATGGTGAGCTCGCAGCTAACATTACACTCAATGGTGAAAAGCTGAACACTTTTCCTCTAACCTCAGGAACAAGACAAGGATGCCTACTCTTGCCACTTCTATTTAACACGGTACTGGAAGTCCTAGCCAGAGCAATTAGGCAAGAGAAAGAGATAAAAGATATCCAAATTACAAAGGAAGAAGTAAAACTGTCTCTATTTATGGATGATAGGATATTATACTGTATATCAAAAACCCTAAAGACTCTACCAAAAAAACTATTAGGAATTAGTAAATGAATTCAATTATGTTTCAGGATACATAATCAATATATAAAAACGATGTGCATTTCTATACATGAACAATGAAGTATCAGAAAGAAATTAAGAAAACAACCTCACTTACAATGGCATCAAAAATAATAAAATATTTAGGAATAAATATAACCTAGGAGATGAAAGATCTATAAACTAAAAACTATAAGACACTGATGAAAGAAATCAAAGAAGACAAAAACCAAGAAATTCTGTGATCACAGACTAGAAGAATTAATACTCTTAAGATGTTCATACATTCTACAGATTCAATGTAATCTCTATCAAAACTCCAATGGCATTTTTCCATGGAAAGTTTTAAAAGTCCTAAAATTTGTATGGTACATGAAAAGGCACTCAGCATCACTAATCATCAGGGAAATGCACATCAAAGCCACAATAAGATGTCACCTCACACCTGTTAGAATGGCTACGATCAGGAATATAAGAGATAATAAATACCGGCAAGGAGATGGAGAAAAGAGAACCCCTGTACACGGTTCCTTAAGATTTTCTCTATAAACAAGCATGTTGTTTACAGAAAAAGAAACCATTTTACTTCACACACACACACACACACACACACACAAAACTACTGTAACTCAAACATTCATTTAGCAAGGTGAGATGATAGACAGTCACTACATAAAAATCAACTGTATATACCAGTGATGAGTAACTGGAAATGAAATTTGAAATAATACTCATAATGGCATCATAAAACATTAATACTCAGGAATAAATATAATGAGAAAATATGCAAGACTTCCATATTGAAAACCACAAAATATTAGAGAATATTAAGGACCTACATAAATGAAGAGATATTTCATGTTGTACACTCATGAACTGGATGTCCAAATAACATTAAGCTGTCAGATTCCCCAAAGTTGATCTATAGATTCAGTGCCATCCCAATCAAAATCTCAGCAGAATTTTTGTGGCAACTGACAGCTGATTCTAAAACTTGTAAGAAAATATATGGATTTATAGTCATTAAAACAATCTTTATTTTTTTATTTTATTTAAAAAAATTTTAATGTTTATTTATTTTTGAGAGAGAGAGGGAGACACAGAATCCAAAGCAAGCTCCAGGCTCCAAGCTATCAGCACCAGAATCCATCATGGGGCTCGAACTCACGAACTGAGAGATCATGACCTGAGCCGAAGTCAGATGCTTAATCGACTGAGCCATCCAGACACCCCAAAACAATCTTTAGAAAGAACAAAGTTGAAGAATTTATAGAAACTGATTTTAATTTTTTTTTAAAAAAAGCTACAGTGATCAAGAAAATAAGGTACTGATGTAAGCATAAATAAATCAATGAAATTGAATAAAGAATTGAGAAATACGTGTGGACATATGCGGCCAACTAACTTCCAATTAAGGTACCAAAATAATTCAACAGAGAAAGTAGAATGCTTTTAACAAATGATGTTCAAACAACTATAAATCCGTAATGAATAAATGAGCCTCAAAACATATAGAAAAAGTAATCCAAGATGTTTCATAGACCTAAATATAAAAACTGAAACTGCAATGCTCCTAAGCTAAAAAACACAGGAGAATACCTTCATGTCCTTGTGATGACAGAAAACTTTCTGTACACAAAACCAATAAGGGTTAGGCAAAATTTTCATATATTGGGGGTGCCTGGCTGGCTCAGTTGATAGAGCACGTGACTCTTGATCTTGGGTCATGTGTTCAAACCTCATATTGGGCCTAGAGCTTAATTAAAAAAATTCATATACTGGCCTCATCAAAATTAAAAGTTCTGCTACTCAAAAGATATCATTAAGAAAATGAAAAGTTGGGGCGCCTGGGTGGCTCAGTCGGTTGAGCGTCCGACTTAGGCTCAGGTCATGATCTCACAGCTTGTGGGTTCGAGCCCCGCATCGGGCTCTGTGCTGACTGCTCAGAGCCTGGAGCCTGTTTCAGATTCTGTGTCTCCCTCTCTCTCTGACCCTCCCGCGTTCATGCTCTCTCTCTGTCTCAAAAATAAATAAACATTAAAAAAAAAAATTTTTTTAAAGGAAAAAAAAAAAAAGAAAATGAAAAGTCAAGGGACACCTGGGTGTCTCAGTCAGTTAAGCATCCAACTCTTGGTTTTGGCTCAGGTCATGATCTCAAAGTTTGTGAGTTCTATTCCCACGTCGGGCTCTATGCTGGCAACATGGAGGCTGCTTGGGATTCTCTCTCTCCCTCTCTCTCTCTGCCCCTCCCCTGCTCTCTCCCTCTGTCTTTCTCAAAATAAATAAATACTTTAAAAATTTGTAAAAAAAAGAAAAAAAGTGAAAAGGCAAGCCATGGATAGGAAAAAAAAATATTCAAAATATACATACCTAACAAAGATCTTGTATACAAAATATATTTTACAATTCCGTAATTCAAATGATAAAGGAATAGACAATACAATAAAAAATGGACAAAAAATTAAACAGAACCTCACACAAGATACAAATGTTAATTACCACAGGTAAGGATGTTCTATTAGACATCATTAGTTATCCAAGAAATAGAAATTAAAACCACAAGGAGACCTACCTATTAGATTGGTAAGTAAATCTGACTGACGCTGTGAGCACCTAGAACTCTCAGATATCACTGATGGGAACATAAAATGGTATGACTACCTCAGAAAACCATTTCGCAGTTTCTTATAAACCTATGTCACGACCCAAAAATCCATTCCTAGGTATTTATGCATTTCTTCCTTTCCTCCCCCGCTAAAAGGCATTGCACACATGTTTCTTACAGCTGTATTTATAAAGCCAATTAATCAGAACAACTAAAAATCCCATCAACAGATTGATGGATAAACAAAGTGTAGGATGCCCATGCAACCAAATACTGCACAGCAATAAAAAAAAAAAAAAAAAAAAAACGAGCTGCTGATCCCAACAACAATTTGGAGAAGTCTCAAAAGAAGCCAGACATATGAGCACATAATGCATAATTTCACTGATATGCAGTCTCACAACAGGTCCAATTCTGGTACATTGACAGATACCAGAAAAGTGATTGTATCTGTGCCTCACAGAAGGGTGTGTAAAGTGACTGAGAAGAAGCACGAGGGATCATTCTGGTGACTGAATTCTCTACCCTTTGTTTGACTGGAGTAGTAGTTACACAGGTATATACATGTAGCAAATCCATCAAAACACACACAAAATCAGCACAGTTTATATGTGTTAGTTTTATCCTCCTCACCAAAAAAGCAAAAGCAATATCTTGTCTGGAAGAATCACAATTTTTAAAAAGGGATATAACACTCTAGAAACAAAAGGGTATGAACCAAAAGAAAGCTAGCATAGCAATCTTAATATTTGACAGAAAGAAGAATTCAGGGAAAAATCGTAAGAGACAAATTACATATTAGTAAAAGGAACAGTAGGTTAAGCCATAAATCCATCACGTACATAAATGCACCTAATAGTTCTGCCTCCGAATATACAAAATAATAGATGGAAAATATGAACAGAAGTGGATAAATCTAAAATCATAACCGTGATATTAACATACACTCTCAGAAACTGATACATCAAGCAAACAATAAGGGAGCAAAACAATACAAACAATACCACAATGAATAAACTGAAATTAATAAGTTTAGATAAGATGCTGCATGAAAACAGAGAAATGTTCATTAGAACCTTCTCAAAAATTGATTTTGTAATAGGCTACAAGAAACAATAAATTCCAAAGGATAAACATCATATAGAAAATGTTCTGTGACCATAAAATGTAATAAAAATCAGAAACTGATAATAAAGGAGGAGCTCAAAACAAAACAAAACAAATCTATATCTGGAAAATAAATAACACACCACTGAATAACCGTGATAGAGGAAATCTTAAGGGAAATTATAATTTTCAATATGTTTTTAAGCAAACAAGAAATACTGAAAGCAAACAAATTAAACATTCAACACAAGAATCTGAAAAGAGTAAGTAACGAAATGAAGAACGCAAAAAGGACGTAAGAATGATAAGGGCAAAATTCAATGCAAAAACACTTGTAAGTGGAGGAGAAGATGGAGGAGGAAGATGGAAGCAGAAAAAGGGAAAGAAGACAATTAACAAAACCAAAACTGGTTCTTTGAAAAGATGCCTAAATTAACTGTATCTCAGGCAAATCTGAATACGAAAGAACTCACAGATTAACAAAAAGAATAGGGATGGGGTGGGCAAAATGGGTAAAGGTAGTCATAAGTTACAAATTGCCAGTTATAAAATAAATAGGTCCTGGGGATGAAATGTACAATCGCATAGTGACTGTAGTTAAGAATACTGTGTATTTGATAGTTGCTAAGATAGCAGATCTTCAAAGTTCTCACTACAAGAAAGAAAATGTGTACCTCTCTGTAGGGAAACGACTGTTAACTAGACTTACTGTGGTGACCATTTTGCAAGATAGACAAATATCAAATCATTATGCTGTACACCTGAAACTAAGTAATGTTACATGCCAATTAAACCTCAAATAAATACATAAAATCACAACTAAAACCAGAAAAATTTAGATGATAAAAGGATAATTGTCAAACTCTCTTGAAAATATTAAATGTCAAAATTAAGATGAAGTAGAAACCTTGACTTAATAAGCATTTAATGATAGAATACAACAATAATTTTAAAAAATCTCTTCTACAACAAAAAAGAACAGATCATTTAACCAACGAGCTCCACTGCCAAGGAACAGAAAATTCTGACATAAGTTGTTAAAGTATATAGGAAAAGAAGAAAAGCTGCCCAACATGTAGGATGAAAACACTGGTATCTTAAATGTAAAATCTGATAGGGCACCTGGGTGCTCAGTCGGTTAAGGATACAACTCTTGGTTTTGGCTCAAGTCACGACCTCACAGTTCGTGGGTTTGAGACCCGCACCGGGCTCTGCACTAACAGTGTAGAGTCTGCTTGGGATTCTGTCTCCCTCTCTCTCTGCCCCTCCCCCACTTGCTCTCTAGCTCTCTCTCAAAATAAATAATAAATCTTTAAAAAATTATATTAAAAATTATATTAAAAAATATAAAACCTGATAAGCACAATGCAAGAAAATCCACTAATCAACACAAATGCAAGTATCCTAAAGCAAAAATTAGCCAACCAAATCTAATAGAGTATTAAAAGAAATAAGGAAGAGGAGTAATCATGACCAGATAGAGTTTATCCTGATGTCCAGATATGTTATATGCCTGTAAAACAAATATCCTGATAATTCTAGGATAGTTTGACATCAGAAAATCTATCACAGTAATCTATCACATTCATAGATTAAATGATAAAATCATACAATTACCTCAAATGCAGAAATAATATCTGGAAAAGTTTAACAATGATTCACATAAAAAAATTCTCAGACTACTAAGAATGAAGGTAACTTCTTAAGATTGTATACCAAAATTAACAGCAAGCACCATTAACTGAAAAACTTTAAACATAGAATGCTACTTGCTCTCGCCACTTCAGGCCCATGGTATGAGACAAGAAGAAGGCATCAGAGGCATATGACTGAAGGAGAGAAAAAACTGATTATCAGAACTTATGATTATCAACATACAAAAATTACCACAATCAATAGATAAATAGAAAGTGTGAGCATCAACATAAAAAAAAACAATAGATAAGTAACAGAATCAATACATAGATTAAAATAAAAAGTATGAAATGAGAGCAAGGTAATTAAACTCAAGATTGGCTTATAAAACTCCACAATATTATCCTACAAAAGTAATATCAAGTAGAAAATATAAAAGAAAATAAGACAGATACAATAAAATAAAATATCTTTAAATTAACTTCAGAATGCACAAGACCTCTATGGAGACACTGTAAAACTATGTTGAGATCTTCTACAATGGATGCAATGAATTAATGAAGAAATATTGCGTGCACAGGAAAACGTCGTTGTTAGCCCCTGATTTCTTTTTCCTACCACTACCCTTCTCTGCCTCCTCCTGAAGGCTCAGGATCTATTTCCAAGCTGATCTATATGTAAGATAATTCGCATTTAACTTCCCACTGGCCACCCTTCCATAAAGATCTGGAGCTTAGTCACCCTTCCTGACATTGGCTTTCACCAAGACCCCTAAGCCTCTGCCTTAGGAAGTCAGATGTCCTTCAGCAGTGATAACTGTGTCATACTTCCTATTGAATTGTAGCAATCCACACCTACCAATGGATGCACACAGAAGTATGCACTCATTCACACACACGTGCACATATACACATCAGCACTCATATGTTCAGGGTTAAGTCTGGGCCTTGATTTCTATGACTTTGTCTTGCTAGGAGCTGGAGCTGTTCAATGCAGTGACTGAGCATTCAGCCTCCCCCTGAATCATCCCCAAATCAATGGTAACTGTGGACAGTTACCACATACCACAGTTCCCAGTCACTGTGGACACAGTGACTGGGAAGCTATGAGATATAGAGAAAATAACAAGTGAAAGGAGTGGAAACTATGAAATGCACCAAGTCCTAAGACATTCATAGAGAAGCGCCTGACTTAAGCCCCCACCTCAACATAGGGAATCCAAAGCAGTCACTGCCAGAAAACCCAAATGCAGCTTTACCTCAAAACATGCAACTGTGCAGCCAAAACTCTGAGAGACAAGTTAGAATCCTAAAAGGGCTTCCTACACCCTTTGGCCACAGACTCAACGGACCATACTATATCCTAACCCATAGGCTGTCCAGATGAGTAAGTCTCTTGCCCAGTTCGGAGCTCCTGTCTCAGGTTTCTGGAGAAGGTATGAGAACTCAAATGATATCTCTGAGACAAGATAAAGGCAATATTTTAAAACTCAGTGGAATTTTCACATCTAAAGAAAGAAGCTGGTATCGTGTTCACCTAATCCTTTCTTCAAGCAGATACAGTTGAAAAAAATCAAGATTTATATCTCTAACTGTAATCATTCTAAAAGCAAGACAGAGAATTAATAGTGTTTCATTTTGGGGGGAAACTGTCTAAAGTTAATATAAATTACTTATATTATTATTGAAAAATCACGTATATAAATCTGATGTTTCTCTTAGGACTATGTTTGCAGATTTATAGACCCTATGCAATATAAATGAGAATAAAGAAGCAAGGGTGTTATTCAATTATTCTCATGCCACACAGAGTAAATGTTCTATTAACCCTCCATGTTCACTTTGTTCAGGCCATCCTGGAATACAGATGCTGCCTAAACCTGAGTTCTGTACTTCCATCCCTCCATGCCTTAGCACAAGTTTTCCTTCATGTAGAAACCCTTTCAATGCCTCTCTCTCTTTTTATTGAGATATAACTAACATATAACATGATATTCGTTTCAGGTATGCAATATAATGATTTGATGTGTGTACCTATTGCGAAATGATCACCAAAATAAGTTTAGTTAACATCCATCACCACACAAGTGACAATTTTTTTTTTCTTGTGATGAGAACTTTTAAGATCTACTCTCTTAACAACTTTCAAATATACAATACAATCAGTGCCTCTCTCTTTCAACACCTTCTCGCTGTGGCTACTCATACATCACCTTCCCCTTGAAACTCTCCAGTCTTGCCAGGTGCCCAAGTCTGTAGAGCTGTCTCAGCTTCCAAACGCCTTGGATTAGGTTTATCTGTTCCTCCAGAAGGCAGAGTCATCCTTATGGATGTGTGTGACCTGTGAAGTCAAACAGAGCCCTACCCTTTAAAGGGCCCACACTCGGTTTAATGCCCTTCTGTCAACATCTTCAAATTCGGAATAATTTTATCTCTGAAACCATGTGTTAGTGAAATCTGATGAGACAATGGAGCATGTGCATGAGCAGAGGAGTATACACAACGTGTACGACCATAGTCCTCTCCACCTCACTGCCTGCAGCTTTCTCCACGCCCCCACAATGACAGACTTCCAGAGACCCACAATGTGTGGCAGGTTAGCAAGATTCAAAGCAAGTACCAAGTAGGCATATTATGTTTACGACTAAGTAGTGAGCAAGCAGACCCACTAACAGCCCCGAAAGGCCATGCTCTTTCCATTTGAACCAGAACTTGATTTGATTGCAGAAAGAAGGCCATAGTGTTCTAAATGTTACCCAACCATTTATGCTGAAAATAGAGCCACAGAAAGAGAAGGTAACCCATGGTTTGTTTTCCTTTCAGTTCTTCCTTATTTATCAGTAAGTAGACACTGTAAGTAGAATTTGCACATAGCAAGAAATGAAATAAAAACAACGGAGGCAGTTTTGTGCAGTGTTTCCACTGTTCTAATAAGAATGGAATACATATGAATCATGTAATTTCATTGATTCTGCCTATGAGTTTAGTGCCCTTATATCTGCCTCAAAACCAGCATTGTACAATATGAAGATGAATGGTAAAGTTCATGCTAATAATTTAAATTTTTAATTTTTCTTTATTTAGAATGACATTAAACAGCAAGGGGAAAAAAACTTAAGTCAAGACACTACAGAAGAAAGAAAAAGGAAACTTTATATTTTACACCTTTAATGGACCCATTTCCCCTGCTTTTCTGAACAAGGGCTCCTGCATGTTCAATTGCTCTGGACCCTGAAACTAGCTCGGGCACTAGGACATAAGTTCCTTAAGGGCGGGGATGCTGCTATACCCACGGCTACATGATCGCAGCACCTCAGCTACTATGTTGGGTTCATTCAGTATTCACTAAACATATGTCAGTTGCAGAACGTGAAAGAACAAAAACTAATAGGGTCCCAAAGTAGGAAAACAATAATCCCTCTCTCTACCTACTCTGTGCCGGACAGACAACACCTGGAGTACTATGCTCAGTACTAGGGGCCACATTCAAAAAGGAACTTAGAGAAGAATTCATCAAAAGGTATTGGGTTCACATTATTTTGACATCTTCTTAGCTCTATAACCAAAAGGAAATTAATTAACCTTTGTGACCGTCAGTTTTCTGTTTTGCAAAATATGGATAATAAGCTGTTAAAAAAGACGTAGGAGGAACACAACTACTGACTTCTAACAGATGAATGTCTGTCACAGAGAAAACAGAAGAAGGCCTAAGAGTCGCAGGTAAGAAAGAGCACAGAAGGGACCATGGAGAAGAAATGTATAAGACAGAAAAACAATATAAAGAAGGATTTCTGAAGAGGCAAACACGGACCTGCCTGGGGACATAATAAGCTCCCTGTCCCTTAAAGGAGTAGAGGAGTATTTTAAGAAACACGTATTGTCAGGTAAAGACTGGCCATTATCATTATTTCAAAATTTCAGTGATAATGATGGTGGCAGATACTGTTTGTTGGTGCATCCTAAATACCAGACAAAGAGAGGCACTCTATATATACTATCTTCTATTCAATCATAACAACCTAAATCCATGAGGTGGGCAATGTTCCTCTTACAGCTCTTACCCTTACTTATCCTTAGTTTATTCCAGATCACAAAGGTAGTATGTTACGAAGCCAGCCACCTTTCATTGAATTCTCTTCAAATTGTGAGATTCAGAAATACTGGGCAACATTTACCCAAATGCTGAAGGAAATAAGAATCATTACAAATCTCATGTCTGCAGGTAAAAGACTCCCAGAATGGTCTTCTCAACTTCACACAGACACGACGATATTCATCTGTATCGTTAAAAGACTCACTAAACCCGCTGGGGAGGATCACATCATTATAAAACAGGGCTCTGAAAAATCTAGGAGCCAAAACAGGTTCTCTTTCCTAGGGCATCAGCACAGTGCTTGAGTTTCAAGCCTTCCCCAAACTGTTCCTCCATCTGAAGAAACGGCTGAGGTTCTAGAACTCTATCACTATGCGGAAGATCCCTCAACACGGCCCTCAGCCTCCGCCTTGGCAGAGCGACCGAGAGCCTGGGCCTGCCAGACAGCAGCTTTGTCCCATTTTAAGACCAGTTTTGTAGCTTTTTATACTTAAGCATCTTGAAAATCACTCGAGGGAAGCCACACTCGGCACTTGGAAGTCTAGCAGGTGTGAAATTCTCTCTGGGTGGGATACTGTTCACTGTCTCTGGCTTGTCTCCTACCACTTAAGCCCAGAACATGACTGAAACTAGCATCTGTAAATGCAAAGCTGGGATTCTCATTTAAATGCTTCCATTTTCTAAAACTCACTCAGGAGCCACGTAAGTGCTCTGTATTCTACCTGTTAGGATTGTTTTTGACATGACATCACCACAAACTTCAACTGAAAATTAAGAGTTGCGAGACAGCCGACTCTGCTATTCCTAAAAGCACTTCAAACTCTTAATCTTCTTACATTCATTTCAAGTAGGCAACAAAGCACTCCGTGAATGCATTTTTAACATACTTGTGTTTCGCTTTTCGCAAAAGCGAAAGCCCAAGACAAAGTGGGAGGCACTTCTACTCAAAGTTAGAAGGAAGGCGATACCACCGTGTAAATGGGATCCAAGACTCTCCCCTTCAAACTCGTGGTGCCACTTTAAGCATCTATAAATACGCAGAGGAAAGAAAAAAAGAAACACACACACACACAAACACACACACACACACACACACACAAACACACACACACACACACACACGCGCGAAAGAAAGAAGAATTGGACCAAATCTTCAAGGTACAAGTAGGAAAAAAGGAAATTAGACTCCTGAATGTTTCATTAGGATAAAAATGTCCAAATATAAGCTTTGCCACCGAAAACAGCTATTCTGGGCTATCTGATCAGCAGTACAACACCTTATCTCTTCACATCACTAGGCAGTTTTTATATTTGAAACTACATAATATATTACACTCTAATACCTATCTGCTTTGAACACAGTAGAAAAATACCTACACAGCATAAATCATACATGACATCACATTAGGTCTTTTAAATAATGCTGTGAACACCGGGAAAAGATTCTAGGGATCCATTTTTCATGTTCCTTTTGCTACTGCCCAAATGGAAGTGCCTACTTTGCCTCTCCTTTAAATTACATAAATCAAATATATACAAAGGACTTTTCATGCATGAAAGGTAACACATGCTTCTGCACAAATAGGAATGGCGTATCTATCCTCCCCAGGACCCAGAATGCTGAATTCAGGCCTGACCTATCTATCCTCTATGGACTGAGCCCATATAGAAAAACAATATAAGGAAGGATTTCTGAAGAGGCAAACACGGGCCTGCCTGGGGACATAATAAGCTCCCTGTCCCTTAAAGGAGTAGAGGAGTATTTTATGTATATGTATATGTCTGATGGCTAGTTTCATCTTCTGACATCTTTGTTTCATCAATACCTCCAAGTCAAGAGGACGGGAAGGACAGGACAGGGAACGCCCATCACACGTATGCTCCTTCTTTCCTGGGCAACACTGTGCACCGTGCTGAGGAAATCACCTGAGCACATACCTGAGCACGTACCTGAGCACGAGTACTATTTTACTCACTTGTGTATCTCCCCTGACTAGTAGAAGCTCAATAAACACCAAATATATATGCAAAGATTAAACAAAGCCAGTCAAGTTTGCCTTTGCATTGTAACCCTGGTAGCAGGTTTGGGAGAAAACTCAACTTAAAAAAATGCGCTTAAAGATTCTAGATTGTTTTAAATTCATATTTATCTAATTTATTGTTCCTCAAAAACCACACGACCTTCCTCTCTTTTTCTGCCTCTCCTTCTCTGTCATTCTCCCTCCCTGTCTCTCTCTTTATATATACAGCTTCTGTTTAAATCTATGCAAGAAATACAGTTTTACATTAGTTATTTAGTTACCCTGCTTCATCTTGCTATGAATGCAGCACATATGAGAGAACTACAAAAGAACAGTGATCTGACTCTATTATTCTCCCCAAGAAAGCACAGACCCACTTGGACAAGGGAAAGAGACAGCCCGACTGCCACCACTGAATACTCTGTTTGAGACAGCAAAGCTAAGGTAACATTCTCTTGCATTTCAGGAATTCAAATGTGATTCCTCGAGATGTGTGTCCCGACTTCCTTGATTATTAAGTTGTAATTCTAAAGCATTTGACCTTGGCAGGAAAAGATAAGCTAAGGCTTTTCTGACTGGTATTTAGAAAGAGTGATGGAAGCAATTTATTCTTTAACTCTGTTTTTATAAGGAAGCTAAATGGTGTCTCCTTTCCCACTGGTTAAGCAATGATCAGCCAATCACTCCGAGCCTGGCACAATGCCTATAAAGGACCCTGCTTCCCTTAAATGCTTGCATGTTAAGGGATCTCTGGCTCTGGCTAACTGGGCCTTTCTAATCACCACTAATCTGAAGTATATGGACTTTAGGAATCACACGTAGTGATGTTAGTCTCTTGCTGTGAGGTGTCCCAGAGAGCTCGAAAGAGCTAAACACAGTGTCAGCCAGAGTCATGTTCCTCTCCCTGAGACCAGGGCAGGAATTGGGCAGCAAGAATTTTACAAATAGCATCATCTTTTGTCTCTGGAGTCAAATTTATCTCCCACAAGTAAGAAATCTCTGCGAGAGGAGAGACCGGCTCTCTGCTGCTGTTTTTTTTCCACGGGCGCCTTGTCCTCCTGACCAGCTATGAGCCAAGTTAGTTTTGTGGCTCCAGACTTTTTGGTAACCAGATATGGTTCAGTGATGACAATATTACTTTTCAAAGCAAACAAAGGAAACATGGTTTGCAAAGCAAACATTGTTACACAACAAAGAAATGAAACAAGGTATGGTCCGCGCAATGGAAAAATGTAAATCCACAGAAAAGCACACGCCAAAGGTCAAAAAAATCTTAAGGTTTTCGACTCTTTTGTTAGGCAGTTTTTCATGCTTTGACTTTAATTATTTCATGCTTTGACTTTAATTATGTAATTAATAGTGACCATTCTATGCTCTGCCTGAGTTTAAAAAGTGGACTGCAGAAGAACACCTGAATCACCCACCATATAATAAACACGCTTTAAACAATTAAGAAAAATGACAAGAATTGGCTTCATGGGGAAGTAGAAATTGTCCTCTCCTCAGAATTCAAACCTTAAGAGACTGAAGAAACACATCACTTCTTTCAAACAGAAGTGTCTGAATTTTGCCCTCAAGGCCAAGTTTGTGCCAAGGAGCATCCTGAAGTTTTCCATGTTTCTGCCCCCTGTGTGGGTGTCAGCACTGACAAAATCGAGCTCTTTCCTGGAGCTCTTCTCACTATCTCAGACTCCGGAGCAAAGGTCTCCCCAGGCCATTTTAATGGACTCAAGTTACATCCTTTTTTATGATCGTTCTGTGGCTAATTCCTCATCATATGTGTTAAAAACCTTCCTGCAGACCCAGCAATAACAGGTAATTCTTTTCCACCACACACACACACACACACACACACACACACACACACACACACACACTGCAGAAGCTCTGCTTTGAAAGGACACCCAGGACTACACCGTCCTCGCTGTCCACAGATGAGACAGACATAGATTAAAACGAATTCCACCCATGTTCTTTTCTACTTGACTGGCAGACAACATAACTAGGCTGTCATTACAAAGTTGCTCTAGCAAGTTTGTTCCAGGGGCACCTGGGTGGCTCAGTCGGTTATGCGTCCAACTCTTGATTTTGGCTCAGGTCGTGGTCTCGCAGTTTGTGAGTTCAAGCCCTGCATCAGGCTCTGCGCTGACAGTGTGGAGCCTGCTTGGGATTCTCTCTCTCTCTCCTTCTCTCTCTGACCCTCCCTGCCTCTCCCCGCTCTCTCTCAAAATGAATAAACGAACTTGAAAATTTTTTGTAAGAAAGGAAGTTTGTTCTAGGTATGGGGCTCCCTGAGGCAAGGGGCTCACCCCACCAGGAGAACAGGGATGGCAAAAGATGGTACTGAAGTCCATGTGTGGCTGCTGAGGAAGAACAGGGGAGAGAGGAAAGACTGGCAGAAGGAGGAGAAGGGTGTGGTCTGAATTCAGTCCTGTATTAGATGGCCAAGTGAGGACAGCATTAGGCAGCCTCCCTCTACTCTCCTTCCCATCCTATCCTCCCCCTACTGCCCTCACTGTCAGTTAGATGTACGAAACCATTTGAAAAATATTACCAACCTTGAGGTTTTTTTTAAGACGTTGGCTGCTGAAAGGATTGCATTTTTAGGCATTTGCTTATTAATTCTTTCGTTTTAAAGAGATCGAATCTTAGGGTTAGTTGTAGATGCAAAATAACCATATTGGCATATCTAATATCTACTGGCATATCTAATTGGCAAATACTAATATCACCAGTTCAGCACAATAAATAACTATACATTTAAAACAAAAGCGCCCCAACACTGGTTTCTATTATAAAACATACACAGTAGTCTAGAGTACTAAAGGCCATGGTGCCAGCTGCTACAATTTAATACCCTTTGGGCTTTTATAAATCCAATCTCCCCTCCTTTTATTTTCCTTTTCTCTTTTCTTTTTCTTCTTCCCTTGAGAGGGGTGAAGAGACAGGAATGAGGTCGGGACAGGGCAAGTGACATGGGAATCAAACCAGGCTGGACTCTCACAAGTCAGAGCCCGTTCTTTTTCTAGGAATGTCCTCATGAGAAAAGAAAAAAAAAGTGAAACCCCCGAATTCCTAAGTTGTAGTTCAATTCTTTTGCTTAGTGGAATTAAAGACTATCTAAACACATTGCAGCACTTGTCAGTTTGAAGACTTTGGTGGGGGAAAAAAGCCTTTCGTTTCTTTCTTTCTATGTCTATTTTTCAAGCCTCTTTAGATTTTAAGGATTCACAGGATGGTGATGTGCATTTGAATCCAGCCTGGCGCTCACCTCTCTGGCATTTAACATTCTAGCCCTTCAGTGAACACCTGGAGAGCCTGGGCAGAGACATCACTGTTTCCCATAAAGTGTACTGAGATCAGTACATGCTGGGAAGGTAAGAGACTCTGACTAAAATAGGAATGGAATAGATTCACTTGAGAACGACTAGGTTAAAAAGAAAAACGTAGCTGCTTATAGGAGAACTTCTTGGAGAATGTGAGATGCACTGGGAGTTTCTAAGAGAGGGAAATAGTGAGTACTATCTGACTTCCAAGTCAGATAAGTCAGGTTGATCTGACCACTAATTTCTTTGGGGTTACAGGTCACTCATCAATGTTTCATAGAACACAAGCCGAAGACCAAGTGGACCACATATTTACAATCCTTATCACACACACTTGTAAATATTTTGTCTGCATTATTTTAAATGGCAAATGAAGGTGTGGAGAGCTTCATCAAGAATCTGTGTGACTCTCTTATGTGGATCCTGAGAAACATAACAGAAACCCATGGGGGAGGGGAAGGAAAGAAGAAAAAAAAAAAAAAA